>NW_020292115.1:0-220007 GCF_003184845.1 Aspergillus ibericus CBS 121593
CCCCCCCCTCCCCGCTCACTCACTAACCCCTCAGTGCCCACCACCCTCTTCATCAACAACGAATTCACCCCCGCCTCCACTAACACCCTCACCGTCGAGAACCCCTCGACTGGCACTCCCCTCGCGACCGTCTCCACCGCCAGCCCATCCGACGTCAACCACGCTGTCACCTGCGCCCTCCGGGCCCTCCCAGCCTGGAAATCCACCCCGGGGGCCACCCGCGGAGCCCTCCTCCACAAACTCGCCGATCTAATCGAGCGCGACGCCGAGGACTTTGCTTCCCTGGAAGCGCTGGAAGGCGGCATCCTCTACACCGACAGCAAGAATATCAATATCCCCCAAGCCATCTCCACCCTACGCTACTTCGCCGGCTGGGCGGATAAAATCGACGGCAAGACACTGCATCTCCCGGATGGCGGCGTGGGGTATACCTTCCGAGAGCCATTGGGAGTCTGCGCGGCGATTGTCCCTTGGAATGCACCTTTGTATCCCCCCCTCCCTTTTACAACCTACCACCTCCTACCTACCATGTAACCCTCACTAACAACCCCAGAATGATAACAATCTGGAAACTCGCCCCCGCTCTCACAACCGGCAACGCCCTACTGATCAAACCCTCCGAACTAACCCCCCTCTACGCCCTCAAACTCGCCCTCCTCATCCGCGAAGCCGGTTTCCCACCGGGCCTCATCGCCATTCTCCCCGGCGACGGGCCCACCACCGGCCACGCCCTCTCCACGCACCCTGCCATCCGAAAACTCTCCTTCACGGGATCGACCCTCGCCGGACGCGCCATCATGGCCGCCGCAGCAACGAGTAACCTGAAACAAGTCGCCCTGGAATTAGGTGGAAAGGGTCCCTCGATTGTCTTCGCGGACTGCGATCTGGAGAATGCGCTCCTGTGGACGCGGGTCGGGATTACGGCGAATAATGGGCAGATATGTGCGGCGGGGTCGAGGGTGTATGTTCAGCGGGGGATTTATGAGCGGTTTCTGGAGGAGTATGTGCGGGTAGCGAGGGAGGGGGAGTCCGTGGTGGGGGATGCGTTGGAGGAGGGGACGACGAAGGGGCCGGTGGCGAGTTGGGCGCAGTTGGACAAGATTCTGGGGTTTGTGGAGGAGGGGAAGAAAGCCGGGGCGCGGTTGTTGTTTGGTGGGGAGAGGATTGGGGAAAAGGGGTATTTTGTCCAGAATACGGCGTTTGCGGATGTGAGGCAGGGGGAGCGGATCATGAGGGAGGAGGTTTTTGGACCGGTCGTGGTGAGCTTTTTTTTCCTTGCTTTGCTTGTTGTTTGGTTTTTTTTTGGGGGTTGGGGGGTGGTTGGTATGGGGGATGGCTAATGAGGATAGTGTATCGCGCCATTCGACACGGAAGAAGAGGCTATTGCCTTGGCAAATGACTCAGCGCATGGATTGAGTGCCGCCGTGTTTACGAATGATATTAATCGTGCGCATCGCGTCACGGCCGGTATTGAGTCCGGACAGGTCACGGTCAATGCGTGGTCGATGCTGGCGGCAAATGCACCGTTTGGGGGTGTCAAGGAGAGTGGGTTTGGACGGGAATTGGGCGAGGAGGCGCTGGAGGGGTGGACGACCCTGAAGACGGTCAAGTATCATATTTTGCCGAAGCTGTGATTATCCTGGCAGGTTTCAATAAAATGATATTTTCTCCCGATGTGGGATCCTAAAACGATAGTTCTCGTTGGACTGAGTCAATAACATCTTTCTTAAGGGAGTGATGGGACATGACATAAACTGACTGACTTTGAGTTAAAGGGATAGACAGAAACCATCCAATGAACCCGGCATACAGCACTCCTGCCCGAGGTATCATTTATACTGACATCCTCCAATGCACCATGCATTGAATGACATGGTGGCATATCATAAGACCAGGATCACCGCATCATCCGGGAGCAGTCAGAACTACACCATCATACGACGTCCCATTCCAGCGTTGAAGCTAGAGCTTCGCTTTTTCGTAAAGCCGTACTCCATTCAGCGACATGTCTCAACCATCTGACCATCACCACCAACCAAGTGACTCAGAGCCAGCAGGATCCAACCGTCTAGACCACGCACGGATATCATAGCGCCTGGAACGCGATAGGTGGAGATTGAAGCTCCAGGGGAGGTTAAGAGCACCGGAGCTCCCGGACCACATAACCGTCGACGGTCCGATTAACCGTACCCAAACCGGCAGCCAGGAGGAGGGGTTGAAACGGCGCCATTTGCCGGTGGAGGGGCTCCATTGCCGAGAGGTGTCGTTCCTTGGCTGCTCCTGCTGGATGGGAATTGATGGATAGCTCTGATTCATGGGAGTGGAGGGGAGAGGATGTTATGAATCAGGGTGGTTCTTTGCTGTTTCAGATGGATGATGCTCGAGTCGAGTCACTGATCTTGCAGAAGAGAGTATGCATGTTGATCAGACAGGTATTTACATCGATAATCAACTGAATTCATTTTTGGCGGATAATACAGACATCTAGGGATTGCTTGGCTTATCAGATATAATTACCCTGCGACATCCACACCAACCTCAGTTGATTCCTCTGGCGGGTGCCAAGCAAGGGACGTCCTGGAGAACCGAATGGACCGACGGATAGTTCCACTGCACAGCCACGATGACCCAAACACCGCTCGCTTGGCAGTCTCGCTGAAACGCCAATCCCCTTGGTGGAAGCCGGTCGGTCCCAGTTCTAATCAACCTGGTCTGGACGAACTCTTGGCTTTACTCACGGGTTCGTTTTCCGCCATCCGACTGGTGCGGTTGCGCAGTCGCGCGGTGGTGACCGTATCTTGGCGTCGCAGCATCCGTCTTCCGTAGACGCTGAACACACCATTCGATGCTGGTCGAGTCCACTATGTATCCAGCCAAGCATGGAGACGGTCCTGGTTTTGATATCAATTTACTGGCCGTATGCTGCCATCCGGCCATATAAAGGGACGACATCTCCCAAGAAGATCCCCCCCCCCCATCAAGCCTCTCATTCCTTTTCTTTGTCCTTATCCAACTACATTTTCATTCTTTCTTTCGATTCAACATGACCAACTTCAAGTGGGTCATTGCGGCAGTCACCCTCCTGTCTGGACAGGTCCTGGCTGCCCCTACTGCCACTATTGCTAAGCGCGCCACTGTCAGCGATGTACGTTCCCTAAGATACCCCTGCAGGTTGCCCCGGACTGACAGATGCAGGCTGCGTTCGGCTACGCCAGCTTGAACGGTGGAACCACCGGTGGATCCGGCGGTACTACCACCACCGTCTCGTCCTATGCGGCCTTCACCTCGGCGGTCTCGGGCGATGATGCCAAGGTCGTCTACGTCGATGGCACCATCAAGAAGGCCGCCGACCAGGTGAAGGTGGGCAGCAACACCTCCATCATCGGCAAGGATGCCAACGCCATCCTGGAGGGATTCGGACTGTACGTGATTCAACCGGTTTCCTGATCCTAACTAACAAGAAACAGTCTCGTCAAGAAGAAGGAGAACGTGATCATCCGTAACCTGGGTGTCAAGAAGGTCCTGGCTGACAATGGCGATGCCATTGGCGTTCGTACGTACCTCATCCCCCCTACTCTACAATCCCATTAACCGTCAATAGAATACTCCAACAACGTCTGGATCGACCACTGCGATGTTTCCTCTGACAAGGACCACGACAAGGACTACTACGACGGACTGATTGATGTATGCCCTTCCTGCCTCCTCCTATAAACCCTATACTACCTGTGATCCCTACAATCCCCTATATCCTCTAACTTGAAATAGATCACCCACGGCTCCGACTACGTCACCGTCTCCAACACCTTCTTCCACGACCACTGGAAGGCCTCTCTGATCGGCCACTCCGACAGCAACGAATCCCAAGACAAGGGCCACCTCACCGTCACCTACGCCAACAACTACTGGTACAACATCAACTCCCGCGGCCCGTCCTTCCGGTTCGGTACCGGCCACATCTACAACAGCTACTACCTGGACGTGAGCGACGGCATCAACACCCGTGATGGCGCCCAGCTGCTCGTCGAGTCCAACCAGTTCGTCGACTCCAAGAAGGCTCTTTACTCCACTAAGTCGGGATACGCGGTGTCGAAGGATAATGACTTTGGAGGTGCTAAGAATGATGCTGATGAGGGTACCCTCACCTCTATGCCTTATGATTATACTCTTTTGGGGTCGGCGAATGTTAAGGCCGCGGTGGTGGGTACCGCTGGTCAGACGCTTACTTTTTAAGTGGTGAGGTGACAGCGGCAGCAGCAGCAGCAGTGGTAGTATGTCACTCTTTGACTGCAGGACAGTATTATATTTGTTGATACTGTATTCGAGAATAATTGTGTAAGTGGTGTAGAAGTATATCTTGAAATCCCACAATCCCACAATAAACAACAAGTATACAGTAGATAAATCCTTCAGCTACGGAGTAAATGTCATCCCAATATCTCCCATCGCTCAAAGCTCTTCACAGCCCTAATCAACCATATACTTACCTAGTATCCCCCCGAAGTAAACCTAGTCATATCATTACTCCGGAAGACACTTAAATCCGCTCCTTCTGATCCACCGATCCCGGAACCATCACAAGCCATCCTACTTGGATCCGATTGATCCTCAACCGGACTATTCTTCCGAATTTCGGCAATATCATTCTCATAATCATCCCTGCTGCATGCTGCATGATGCATACTCCTATTTCCAAAGCATCCCTGCCAAAGATAAATCGAACAAACAAGGTACAAATTAGAAGGGTACTGCGAGTCAGTGAATGAATATTATTACCTCAGTAATAATTAAGTAAAATCTCCGCTAAGAAATATCCTATCGGGGTTGAGGAATGCCTTGAATTCTGGGAACTTATACTTCTCTCCCATCTTTTTTCTTCCTTTATGACTTGCCTACCATAACAACTAAACTAGGCCAATCGAGTAATTGATGAGATAAGAGGAAGTAAGAGAAATTGAAAGTGAGAGAGTGTGTAGCATGCATGCAGACAGAGTCATCCGATGTGGTAACTGATCCGGAAGGTATAACATGGACATAGCAAGAAATGATATCATTCGGAAAAATACGGGATGATATCACCACTCCCCCCTATTCCGTAGTAAAATTTTTGAGTTCATAATCATGATCTAATACTTCTTACTGAGTAGTAGATGAATGTGAAGGTAGATGAGTGCGTGCCGCGGCTCGGCGATAGATGGACGGACAGTGGAGTTCAGTGGAATTTAGCTTTGCGGTGATTATTATACCAATCGGAATAGACCGTCTAGTCAATTAGATGGATGTGGAGGATGGATGCACAAGTACCAGACAACTCCGAGCCAAGGCATTGCTGCTTACCGGTTCGCCTGGGCGAAGTTTAGCCGGTAGGGTTATCCGATAGGCAATGATCTATCTATCTACACTGCACTGTGCTCTGTACAGATAAGAGCGCAGGATGCAGATTATTGCTGTGCAGACATAGCGCGAGGGACGTGCGTATCCCCCCCCCCCCTGCCTCACGGCACGGCGGCTATACTAACTAGCCTTTCCCGATCTCTCCCGATCATATCGCATTACACATATCGTCGGCCAAACCTGTAGAAGAAACGCCCCCGCCATCATACATCCAGCGAATATCTGTGCACGCAAAAAGTCTGCTGCGATAAGATCCACCAACGCGCCGGCTACCGGCGTGCCGACTAAGGATCCGACGGAACTGATCCCCCACATCATGCCCATGCGGGTACCGAGATAGTCGCTATCGGGGCAAAAGGCCTTGTGTGCGACGATGGATGTTGGCGCGGTGACCAGCACCCCGCTGACAAATCCCCAGTAGCAGGCCCAGACGATGTATCCGGCTGTGTTGGTTGTGGCGATCCAGGTGAACATGGCGAGGGCGGCGGCCGCGACGCAGGTGATGAGGATGAAGATGGGTTTGATGCGCGCGCCGAGGAGGTAGGGCATGGTGCGGCCGAAGGCGGAGGCGCCGTTGGTGATGGAGACGAGGTAGAAGGAGAGGCTGGTCGGGGTGTGCAGGGCGGAGCGGGCGTAGGTGGCGATGTAGAAGATGGGGACGTAGTAGGCGAGCATGACGCAGGTCATGGAGAGGGAGAGGAGCATGAAGGGGAGGTGGGTTAGGGCTTGCCATTCGATGAGGCTGCGGGTGCGGGTTCGTTTGCCGGGACGGCGGCAGAGGATGGTGCAGGTGATGAGGGCTAGGAAGAGGTTGATGAAGGCGATGCAGCGGACGCTCCAGGGGAAGTGGATGATGGGTTGCAGTCGACGGAACATGATGGGGAAAATGACGCTGCCGACGCTAGATCCGATGGCAGCGCAACCGATGGCGATCGGGCGCTTGGTGGTAAAGTGTGAGGAGACCACCACCATGGCGGGGATGTAGGTGATGCCGCCCCCCATGCCGACGCAGAAGCCTTGGGCGAGGAGGACCTGGTAGTATTCGGTCGCGAGGCTGAGCATCATCATGCCAAATACCACCAGCACAGAGCCGCAAATGATCAGCGGACGAAGGTATCCCGAGTCGACCAACGGACCGGTCACCATGCCGACCATGACGATCAGCGTGGCTTGGATGCTGCCAATCCAGGAGATGGTCGAGGGGGACTCGTCCGGGAGGAGCACCGTTTGGTAGAATTCTTGAAAGGCGCCATAGCAGCTGATCAGGCCCCTGAGGGGGGTTAACATCGATGAGGCAGTAATGGAGGGGGGGGGCATACCAGGAGTTCACAAACACACAGAAGCCTGCGAGAACGCTGAGCCAGCCCTCTAGCCCTCCCTCCGGCATCGGCTTGTGCTCCGCCGTAACCTCGGCTGTCGGTTGGTGTTCGTTGGACACTTCATCTGGAGCTTCATTCTGTACCCCCATATCCTCTGTCTATCTCTAATAAGAATGGTACATGAAGCATACACAAGTTGAAAGAAAGAAAAAAAAAAAAACATCGACTGAACAGCCGACATCCGGGGTAAGCTCGGGTAGCAATGATACCCCAAATTTCGGTTCCCCGCAACGGCAAGTGTCCGTGTGGGGAATTACTCGTAGATTGGGGTCAAACCCTTGGGGTCAGCCTGATGATGGCCAAGGGTTCTGCCGAAACAAAAGCTGGTTTCGGATAAGGGAATAGCCGATCATTGACCTCCTCAACCTGTATGTTTAGAACCCTGCGCTTTGCGTTGCTTTTATCGCGAGATTTGGTATGCTGTAGTTTGGCCTCCTTGCTCAAGGTGCACCCACAGAAAGAGTACTGCATATAGTGGCCCCATGGGGCTATAATACCCATAATACAAATATGCCTTCCTCTCCACAAAAGCATGCATCTTCATCGGCGCCACGGGAACCGATTTCAGATTCCGTTGGGAGCACTGATGAAGGGGCCAAATCTATATAAAGAGGAATTCCGAACCTCAGGGATTCTCCTGCTGCACACTCTTATAGGCCGACCAGCAATCATGACACTCGTTTGGGTACCACAAATAAAAATCCTCCCTTGTTCATTTGGAATAGCCAGAGAGAAAGCTTCATAGTGAAGTAAGGAGCGATTGTGTGGCGTTGGACTTGCCTCGTCTCGAGCCATCGCTTCGGACGAGACTGTACGGGGAGTGAAACGCCTTGGCATTATGCGGTGGTCTATTGGGATCAGAAAGTGTATATTACATTCTGGAAGAGAGCCGCTTGTAATAATCATAAGGGGAGTTTTAGTTCCGTATGTGATTATTATGATGATACGTCGGAGGTCAGTGTCTTTAGTTTTAAGCCACTGTCGTTCCGGGTCTATTCGGGTTGTCATCATTCGTATGGTTGGGGGATAGCTGGTCGGAGCATACTTTGTGAGAATCGGGAGTTGTATATTGGGAGATGTCAGTCATGGGGTTGTGTTGAGGGGGTATCTACCTTGAAATTAGGGTTGTCGGTCAGGATGCTATTGCTTTGTTTTGCTTCATGAGAAGATCGGATTACATGTCTTTTTGTTTGTGTTCTTCCTATAATATAGACCTTTTGTCTTCTCCCTTATTCCATGTGATAGATATTGCCTTCTATTAATTTTGAATCTAATTATTTTCAGTACTCTTCCTAGTCCGTTTATAGCTACGAGTTGAATAGACGTGAGGTTCGAATGAGAGATGGGTGAAATACGAAAGAGATATACATGCAGGTAAATAAGATACAAATGAGGTACTGATAAGGTGTGTATAAAGATGGAAATGAGATGCCAACTAAGATGAATGAGATACAAAACTGAAAGAGATGAATAAGATGCAGTGAGTTATAAATGAGGCACAAATGAAGCATCCTCCATTGATCTGATGTTTATCCAGCCGCGCTCTACCAGTAGATAACAGACCAGTCACTATGATTAATCACGCCATACTAAGATCTAAGCCACACTAAAATCCAAGAACAAACAAAATACAACCAATCGATGTATCGGAAAGCATAAACCCTGGTCATGGCACCTGCATCTGACGATCTCCCGACACCCCGTCAGACAAGCGTCTCCCGGCAGCCCCTCATGACAGACCTTAAAGGAGCCCGATAAGCCTTCCGGTGGGGCTGTCGGCCCGGGCCAGGCAGAACTCACCGGCCGCGCGTCCAAATGCCCGGACCTTGGGTTGACATCATGTGAGGGGCAACATCCTCGACCTCCCTTGCCTGTTCCTATCACAGTAAACACACCTCATCAAATGAACATCCTGGACATGCTTCTTCACTTCCCAAGTGAGATCCTGCCATGTATCGCCGAGAAGCTGGAGCTTGAGGATATCAATTCTCTGGCGCAAACCAACAGACATATCTACCACCTGATCAACCCCTATCTTTATCGGTATGATGTACAAGAAGGTGGGAGTTCGGCGTTGCTGTGGGCTGCAGGACAGGGAAACGAAGAGACCGCTCGGAAATCACTAGACGCTGGGGTTCATGGTCAAGCTCAGTCTGAGCCATTGCAGGAAGCGCTATCCGAGGCCGCTAGGAACGGATATGAGGGTATTGTTCGGATGATTCTTGCGAAGGAAAATGTTAAACCCGACTGCAAGGATTTCAAAGAACAGACGCCGTTCATGAAGGCGGCTAAGAAGGGACATGAGAGTATAGTCAGACTGCTGCTGGCTACTGAGGGCGTCAGTCCGGATTGGAAGGATTCGGAAGGGGATACGCCTTTATTGAAAGCAGCCAAGAACGGTCACGAGACTATTGTCAACCTGCTTCTCAACACAGAAGGTGTCAATGCTGACTCTCAGAACCGGAATGGGGAGACACCGCTTTGGTGGGCAGCGTGGGGGGGACATGAAGTAGTGGTAAAGCTGCTGCTGGCTGTGTATGATGTCAACCCTGATCAGAGGAACTCCAAAGGAGAGACGCCACTCCGCTGGGCAGCATGCAACGGACATGAGGCAGTGGTCAAGTTACTGCTCGATACCAAGCGTGTGGACCCTAATTCTCAGGATCGACGAGGAGAGGTGCCGCTATTGAAAGCAGCGCAGAACGGACATGAGCCTGTCGTCAAGTTACTGCTTGCTACAGAAGGTGTTGATCCTGATCCACGGGATTTCAACGGGCGGACACCACTATCATGGGAAGCAAAACATGGACATGAAGCAGTAGTCCAATCTCTCCTTGCTAGGGAGGAAGTCAACCCCGATTCTCGAGATAATTGGGGACGGACTCCATTGTTAGAGGCAGCACAGAATGGACATGCGGCAATAGTCAATCTGCTCCTCGACACCGGCAGGGTTGATCCTGTCAGGTCTTCCGACGGGCAAACACCACTCTGGTACGCGGCATTATCAGGACATGAGGCAGTTGTCAAGATACTTCTTGGTACGCCGGGTGTCAACCCTAACTGTGGGAATATGGATGGCGTGACGCCCCTCTCAGTGGCGGCATC
Organism: Aspergillus ibericus CBS 121593; assembly: GCF_003184845.1. Classification (NCBI taxonomy): domain Eukaryota; kingdom Fungi; phylum Ascomycota; class Eurotiomycetes; order Eurotiales; family Aspergillaceae; genus Aspergillus; species Aspergillus ibericus. The sequence continues at coordinate 9,879 of NW_020292115.1, forward strand.
AGGTGGATACGTGACAATAGTCGAACTGTTGCTTGCTGCAGGCGCCAGTCCTGATATCAAAGACGATCTTGGAGAAACGCCATTGTCAAAGGCAGCCCAGGAAGGCAATGATACGGTCGTTGGACTCTTACTTGCCACGGAGGGTATCGACCCAGACGCGCAGGATAATGACGGACGTACACCTCTTTCCAAAGCAGCCGAGAATGGACATGAGACAGTAGTCAAGCTGCTACTTGCTACAGACGCTGTTGATCCCAATGCTCAGGATTTCGAAGGACAAACACCCCTGTCATGGGCGGAGGATTACGGAAACGAGACCGTGGCTGAACTGATCCGAGATCGGCTATCATCCTAGCTGTGGTGGTTAGCCAATAAATCGGTGCAGTATCGTGGCTGCACCTGTGATAGATGTGGAATTCTGATATGAGCGCGTTGTGCGATTTAAATTAGCAATTGTTTTGTGGTCTCTCCGCTCTGCCTGTTGCATGCAAATAACTCATCCTTTAATTCTTTAGAAGTTGTCGGTACCTCACATCTGGAAGTCCGTGTTAATCTCGCTGGAATATCCCACTCGCGAGCTTACCCATGTCTCGGACAATTATCTGTTCCGTTGATCGTACTTTCTTGATGAGAAAATAGTTCACAGAGAATTGTCAGGGTCCTGAGATAAATAACGACCAATGCCACCTACCTATTTGATTCCAGATCGAGCCAGTGACGGTATGTTCGAAAACGGGCTACCACCGTTGTATCTCCACTAGACTACTAATTGAACCTCTTCCTGATCCTCAACGGTTCAACCATGGCTACACCCCGATCTAATCAAGCAACCTAAAGCTTTGCCCAGACAAACCGGTGAGCCGTTTGGATGGAATGATCCCAAACTCCACCCGAGTGGGGCCCGATCTTGCCCGATTGCGGTGATCGTCTCTGATTCTACCCTAACCATGCAAAATCCCGCATGATTGTCCTCAACCAGCGCGGTCCCTGGCATGACATGGGCCAAGACCTGTTCTAGATTGCTGCAGAAAACTTAAAAGCCACAGATCCCCTGTCCAGACTCCAAAGGAAATTCAATCCCGCGCAACCTGCACCTTGCAATGGCACACAATCTCTCCGTCACCGGCCTCGCGGCCAATTACTCGCAGATTCCTGCGGCCTTTGAGTTCTACGACAGTCGATTCTTGAACATCACCGGCCTGGCACCCAAGCTCGAGGTGCTGCTGGAGAATATGACTTTCCGTTTGCGCACGAAGCGAGCGTCTTCATCCCATCTACCGATGAACTCTTTATGACTAGCAACATCTTCACCGATCCCATCACGAATCAATCGACCATCAAGATCTCCAAGGTCTCTCTGAGCGCTAACCCCGTCACCTCGGAAATGATCAACAGCACTATCCCCCTACCCAACGGAGGCGTCAACCACGGCAACGGCATCCTCTTCTGCGGCCAGGGAACCCTCAATGAATCCGGCGGTCTATACCAAATGTCCATTGAGTCTCCGTACGAGGCCGAGCAATTAGTCAGTGGCTTTTACGGTCGGGAATTCAATTCCCTGAATGACGTGGTTGTCCACCGCGATGGCTCCATGTGGTTCACTGATCCAATCTACGGGTCCAAGCAGGGCATTCGGCCCTCGCCGCAATTGCCCAACCAGGTATATCGCTATGATCCTGCGACGGGGAATGTGCGTGTCGTGGCGGATGGATTTGGCCGTCCGAATGGAATCAGCTTCTCTCCGGATGAAAAGACGGTTTATATCACCGATACGGCCTACACAGCTGGTGATGGGACGACGGATCCTACGAAGCCGTCCACGATGTACGCTCCCTTCTTATTTCCCTACCTTCTTCATGCCTGTATGAAACTTGGGACTTGGCTAACTGCACCCAGCTATGCCTTCGACCTCACTACCCTCCACGGCGAGACTTTCTTGACTAACCGCCGCGTGTTTGCCATGGCGGACACTGGTGTTCCCGATGGAATCAAAACCGACACGAACGGCAACGTCTATGCCGGCTGTGGAGATGGCATCAATGTCTGGTCACCCGGTGGGGTCCTGCTCGGCAAGATCCTGATCAAGAACGGGGCAGCCAACTTTTCCTTTGGTCGTAATGGGTTGATGTTTATTATGAACGAGAACAAGCTATGGACTGCGCAGCTCAGCCCATCGGTTCAGGGGGCGCTTTTGGCGGAAATAGACAACTGATAGGGTTTATTCCTGGCACGGGATAGCGGGGAGTTAGATGACATGAGAATTCCATCCTCCCTTCCATCTTTGTCCATCTTCTCTTCTGTCATTCCACAGCTGTTCCCACCGTAAAGTCATCATGCCCGAGAAGCCCACCCGCGCCCAGGCCACCGTGGCCGCAAAGCTCACATGGCTATCCAAGTACAAGGGCCAGTTCCTCAGCCCATCCATCTGTTCGCGAAACAACATCGACTTGCATCATCTAGACCTAGAGGACATTACCCAATCGACAGGTCCGCTTTGCTTCGAGCCACTAACCAAGACCCTCCTGACGCGATATCCGATCGACCAAGATTTCCTGGCCCGCGTGAAGAAAACCAAGCCCGAATTTCTGGACATAGGGGAGTATGAGGCCATGATGGAGGCAGGGAAGAATGATCCCCTGGCCGGAACCCCTCGCCATGTCCTGTGGGGTCTTCCACGGGTGCTATCCCGCCAGATGCACGACGTTGCGCGAAAGCACATCCCACAAGGACAAGGGACGTCCATCTCAGACGTCACTTGCTGGAGTCGAGCTACCTAGTGAGTGGCCATGTTGTTTTGCATATCCCCTTCTGTTCACCATGCTCATGCATCCCCGAAACGTGACTAGCCCGGAGAACCCCGTCGCGGGAGCCTACACCATCGATAGATTCGGATTCACCGATTGGCGGCATAACGTGCACACCATCAATGTCGTCGAGAACGACCTCTATCCGCATGTTACGATGATGGCATATCATGCGTGCCCGGAGTTTTGTCCGGAGGGAGAGCCTCCAGGTCTACGAACTGGCGTATATGCTCAAGGCCATGGAATTCCGCCTTGCGGAGGGCTTGTTTGACAAAGATCAACCCCAGCCAGTAGGTGACCCTGACAGATTTCATCATTCCATGACACTGACATTCGACCGTGTTTCCAAAGGTATTGATGGTTTCCTTTATGGTGCCGCGGCATGGTCGTATCCTCCACGCTCACATCAATCGTGGCATCAAGCTGGTCATTTCCCGTAGCAAAATGTACAGCTTTGAGAACTCCCAAGGAGCGCCTTTTGAGTTGTTTTACCGGTGGTTTCTGGGAATCCCAATGGGGGTTCAGCCGAGAGAGCTGCCTGGTACCAGCAACAGTGAGAAGAGTGGAAGCGATCTGAAGCGCAAACTTGGAGTTGATGAAAATTCTCCGCCCGAGCCGAAGAAAGAATCAAAGAAGGGAAAGAAAAAGAAGCAGTAACTGCCGTGGTGAGCTGGAACTTTGCTTTAGTGTAGTTTACATCTTCAGCCACGCTGGACTAATGACACAACCTACTTCCCTGACGGGCTACCCTTACAAGTATAGTCGTATCCAACTTCACAGGTGGCTTATATTAGAAAATGGGACTGGTGGAACCGGTAATGCGGCAGAAATACACTCTGTATTTTACTTGACTGTGCACTGAGAAGCGGTCGATCATTGACATGAGCTATTAGAGCCACTGTCGGAACCAAGCGATTCATGTTCTCGAGTGTTTGGCCACGATGCCAAGTGCAATATAAATGCCAAATCCTGCGGTTTTAAGCTAATACAGCGAGATAGGACTTACAACCAATCAGAGATGGCAAGAATATAGACTATACCCTGTACAGATTAGTTGAAATGACTAAGCGGAAGCGCCGATCATCTCTGGTAATGTACGGAGTAAAAACGGCTGGAATTGTGGAACGCTGTCTTCCCATCAGACCCTGCAACTCTGCAAGGTACCTACCAGAACAGTGGTGGACGTACGTATGCTCCTCTACCGCTACGTCACCTCGATATCGCCGACTGAATAGGAATTGAGTGAAAATTGAACATATCAGACCGACATCATCATGCCATGTCATTTACAAACCCAGATGTGCCACAGCAAATACCTCGCAAACTTTGGCCACATCCTACGGGTCTCTGATAAGCTACAATAAATTGCGATCATCGGAGTTGCGTGTCCTGGCGAAAAAGACTGAGGGTATGAGTGAGGGTCAAGGCACCTATTCCACCGGTCTGGCCCGGGTTCTGCATTACGGGGTCTTGCGGAGTTCTCTGACACTCTGACGGGACTTAGAACCCTCTCGATAGGGCCTAGGCACTCGACTGGCCAAAATCTCCGGCTGGTGCTGTTGCTAAACAGGGATTTGTTCCCGGTTCGCTCAACTTGATACTGAGCTGACGAAGCCACGACTTGGCGCGAGCACCCATGCATTAGCTCACTTGGCACACGCCTTGACGAGGAACCGAAAGCTTGGCCTGTTGCACTGCATTTTCTGACAGCACCAGGTCCGTTCTCGCCGCTTACTGAGTGTTCTCCCTGCTCAACATCACGAATTTGATCGCCATGTCGACCACCGCCCTCGCCTGGCAAGGCAGACGCCAAGAAGGGTCCTGAAAGCCGAAACCTTAAGCCAGTCCCCTGTTCTCTGCCAAGCCGCCCCACTGCCCCAGAATAGATTAGCCCGACTCCGCCCGGATAAGGTTAATCCCGCCACGGCTTGGCTGCCCCGATTAGATGCGATTAGATGCATCAGGGCTACTCCGTACACTCCTACCGGATTGTTGCATGTGTTATGTGAAGACTGAGAAAGGGTTCAATACAGGAATCAGGCCAAATGAAGAGTATTCTTCTCGGCGGCATGACTAGAAAGTGCCTATTTGCGCTCTTCCATGCAGAATCTTCCTAACTACCTCCTTGCATAGGGCTCAGGTACACCCTGATAGGGCTGATGTCACTTCAACCCATCATGGTGGCCAACCCGGGCCGCGCAAGCCGGTGACGAGTTTCAACACTTGAGTTAATCCTTGCTGCAGAATGTCAAACCAGGTGGGCCCGCGGACCGATAGCGATACTATGTCCATCCGGATCGGACCACAGGCAACATGTTATAAAGTCCAGCAGCCTGCCTGTTACTCACTCCTCCATCAGACACTCCGTCAGTCTTTACAGTCTGCATCTGCATCTGCACCTTCGTTTCTTATTCACCTTCCATTCTTTTGGTGCCTCACCATGCGCCAGTACTCTCGCGCCGCTGTCGCGGCTCTGGCAGCCACCACTGCCCACGCCGCCTCTCTCTCCGATGTCTGCACCGTCTCCAACGTCCAGTCGGCCCTGCCCTCCAACGGCACTCTCCTCGGCATTGACTTGATCCCCTCCGCCGTCACCGCCAACACCGTCACCGATGCCTCCGCCGGCATGGGCAGCTCCGCGACCTACGACTACTGCAACGTCACCATCGCCTACACCCACACCGGCAAGGGTGACAAGGTCGTGGTCAAGTATGCCTTCCCCGCGCCCTCCGACTTCGAGAACCGCTTCTACGTCGCCGGTGGTGGTGGCTTCTCCCTCTCCAGCGACGCCACCGGCGGTCTCGAATACGGTGCCGCCTCCGGGGCCACCGACGCCGGCTACGACGCCTTCTCCTACAGCTACGATGAAGTCGTCCTCTACGGCAACGGCTCTATCAACTGGGACGCCACCTACATGTTCGGCTACCAGGCTCTCGGCGAGATGACCAAGATCGGCAAGCCCCTCACCCAGGGCTTCTACGGCCTCTCCTCCGACCAGAAGATCTACACCTACTACGAAGGTTGCTCCGACGGTGGCCGTGAAGGTATGAGTCAGGTCCAACGCTGGGGCGATGAATACGACGGTGTCATCGCCGGTGCCCCGGCCTTCCGCTTCGCCCAGCAGCAGGTGAACCACGTCTTCCCCGCCACCATCGAACACACCATGGACTACTACCCACCCCCCTGCGAACTCGACAAGATCGTCACCGAGACCATCTCCGCCTGCGACCCTCTCGACGGCCGTACCGATGGCGTCGTCTCCCGTACCGACCTCTGCATGCTGAACTTCAACCTCACCTCCCTCATCGGCACCTCCTACTACTGCGCCGCCCAGAACTACACCTCCCTGGGCTTCGGCTTCAGCAAGCGCCAAGCCGAAGGCAGCACCACCAGCTACCAGCCCGCCCAGAACGGCACCATCACCGCCGAGGGTGTCGCCCTCGCCCAGGCCGTCTACGACGGTCTCCACGACTCCAACGGTAAGCGCGCCTACCTGTCCTGGCAGATCGCCGCCGAGCTCTCCGACGCCGACACCACCTACGACTCGACCACCGACTCCTGGACCCTCGACATCCCCTCCACCGGCGGCGAATACGTCACCAAGTTCGTGCAGCTCCTCAACATCGATAACCTCTCCAACCTCGACAACGTCACCTACGACACCCTCGTCGACTGGATGAACACCGGCATGATCCGCTACATCGACAGTCTGCAAACCACCGTCGTCGATCTCACCGAGTTCCAACAGTCCGGCGGCAAGATGATCCACTACCACGGTGAATCCGACCCCAGTATCCCCACCGCCTCCTCGGTGCACTACTGGCAGGGCGTTCGTCAGGCCATGTACCCGGACGTCTCCTACAATGAGTCCCTCTCTCAGATGTCCGACTGGTACCAGCTGTACCTGGTGCCCGGCGCTGCTCACTGCGGTACCAACTCCCTCCAGCCGGGCCCCTACCCCGAGGATAACATGGAGATCATGATCAACTGGGTTGAGAACGGTGTCAAGCCTTCTCGACTGAATGCGACGGTCTCCTCGGGTACCTATGAGGGTGAGACGCAGATGCTGTGCCAGTGGCCTTCTCGTCCTCTCTGGTCCAGCAACACCACTTTCTCTTGTGTGTATGACCAGCAGTCATTGAACACTTGGGATTACACTTTCGATGCCTTCAAGATGCCTGTCTTTTAAGCACACAACACTCAATGTGACCTGGACAGGTCGTATGTATTATTCGCTTCAACCGTTTCCTCTTCGCTCCTTGTACATGCATGGACATCATTCACTGAGAAGTTTAATTGACAAATATCTTCCATCCTTCCCTCAGCACCACTAAGATAATCACTGCCAGTAGCTTGATACATCCAGCGACTGAATCCGGCACGGACCGTACGTGTGCAACTCTAAGAACCGGGTCGTTCGATCCTGATTCTGCACATATTTCACAATATGCGATTATGATCCCCTTTAACCACCCGCACAGACCATCCACCAGAGCCCGGTACGACTCTTCGATACATAAAATCCCCCGTAAATGAATACCATGCGGGTAGAACCCACATATTGCGCATATCATGCATCTTGATCCTAATTTAATGGCTTTGAGAAACGCCACGGCCGCAAAGATGATCGCTTCATCGTTTCCGGCGATGGGAGACAACAATTTGTTGTTTTTCTTCCAATTGCCAATTTCGATCTCCTGACCCTGTAGTTGGTTGATTCATGTGTCTCAAAGATCCGAGGTTAAATCGATCGTTCGGCCCGTCCTTCGGTGGTTAGGTTGCATTCTGCTGTATGCATTCAAAATATGTTTTTTTTTTTTGGTTTTTGATTTCCGGCAAGTCAATCGTAACCCATAGTAGGACTTCGGGGCTGCGTAGACCCTGTTAGATCCCATCGATCGGCATCGGTGGTCAGAGGGCCGCAGGCAATGAACTGCTCTACGTTGGTTGGAGCCTGACATGAGGATTTCAAGGCTGGCTCGTTTGTTCGAGGTAGATAGTCATTGTCGGCGGTACGGGGGTATCAAGATCGATGAGGATGAGGATGAAGATGAAGATGAAGATTGGTTGGGTTAGGTTAGGTGGTGATAGATGGGGAGAGAAAAGGAGACGCGATCATAGTAATTAAGGTATGTAACTCTGTTAATGTATGTCTTGGTGAATTTTTACATATTCATCCATCTATATGCTCTAGTTGTGAATCATATGTCTAGGACTTGAGGTGTCATGCACTAGGTCACTTGGTGACTACTGGCAACTAGCATTGAATATGATGTCTTTGCTTGTTGTGCTCTCGAGTCGGGCTTTATCTCTTGAGTATCGTTGCTGGATCCTCGGAGCGATTGAGTCCAAGCTAGGCTTTCCTTGGATTCGATGTATGCATCCTACAGACATATCCAATACACGAAAGAATAAAATTCCTATCATAATAATACAAAATTGAAAAGGAATCAGAGCCCTGCTCATCCCATACCAGCCGGGTGAATACCCTAAGAAGAGAACGAAAACTCCGGAATATCAATCGTAGTGACCGTCCAAGTCTTACCACCGTCACTGGTGGACATGTCACCGGTCACGCCGGTACCCTTGGCAAGGGTGTTGATGTAATCAGGGTCCGCCACATCGAGGATGATCTTGGTATCGGTCCAGGCTGGAGAAGGTGTTAAATGTATGAAGCGAGGTATAGGTCAAGAACTTACAGTGAGCGCCAACGGTGCCGCAGTTGTCTTCGGCGCATTCGACCGCGCTACCCCAGCCCTGAGCCTTGCCGTCGCTGGTGGAAAGGGTGGAGACGGTCTTGCCGTTGATGAGGACGGTTTGGGTGTAGTTGCCGGTGGAGTCGTCGAATTTGTCTGCGAGGATAAGTATCTGGACTGTGGATAATGGATTATATAGAAGCCGCTTACAGTGCATGGTGACCTTGTCACCCTTGCTGCCATCAGCCTGGCCGTCACCGTAGATCGGTTCCTGGGTGGTTGCTAGAATCCCAGTTAGTGGATCACTTGGTATTGGTAGATGGATAGGCTCACCGCTGGTGGACTTCAAGGTGTAGGCGTACATGGTCCAGTCGCTCTGCTGCCAGTTGTCGGCAATGGACTGAATCAAGTCACCGTTGGACGTGCCCATACCCACCCACAGGGAGGTGATGGCATCGGAGGAGCCGCCGCTGGGGCCGTTGGGGAGGACGAGAGTCGAGGTGGCTTCACGGATGAAGGAGTTGGAGGAGACCGGGCCAGTGCTGAAGGCGGGACCCATGGCGGCGTTGACGCCGGTGGCGCCGAGGGCGGCGAGAGCGAGAATCTGGTTGCGGGTGTACATTGTGAAGAATTGATTTGGTTGTAGTGGTCAGATGAACACACTGCAAACCGGATTGAATCACTTATATATGTTGGCACACCTACCGAGGCTTCCTGCAAGACCATCCTGGTGACACCTGCAGTGGCAGCTGTTTCAGATAATATCCACCCTGGGTTCTAAATCCGGAAGAATGGTCGATGATAGAGGATATGCGAGATGACCCCCCGAATGGGAGTAGTATACGAAGAATACGGCAGGTGGAATGCGGAAGCCAAGCAGGAGTTAATCTAGATGGATCTCAGGGACCGACGACTGCCGCAGACTGCTACCAAATTTCCCGTCCCGGCCCACTTGGTGTCGGGCGCCTCCACTCAGAGGTTCGGCCCTATAGGAAACCCTGGAAGCCCATCTCCTTTTGCCTACCAAAATAGGCTGATGGATTTCGGGATGGTCTGATTATTCCCTCAATCACGGGCTCCGTGATTCCACATGGATGCTGTTTCGGTTACTTCAAGACGGAGCACACTCCCTGTTTCATTTGGGTCGAGGGAAAGAAGCGCTGCCTGCTTGCGGGGTACACGGGGTCAACCTGGTCAGGGCTGTTACAGCCAATCGGAAGCTAATTGCTTGAAGAGAGCTTGAAGAAGTATTTCAAGTTCCGGTTGACGGGGATGCTGCACACGCCAGACTGACAGGAGAGGCCCACTCGAGCCATGCTAGAAGCTTTCTAGGCTGTACTCTGCTGGCAGGGGAGACTCCGGCGAGTACTCGGAGAAATGAATATCTTTGCCCCCCCCCCGATATTTTATTCAAGACATTGGAGGCGACAGTAGTCGCCTTACGGATGAGCACTATGCTTCAGGCAACACCATTCCCCAGAATGTGACCACCTATCGATAGCTTAACTGCCACACGGCTAAAGATCACCATTCAGCTAATCATGGTGGCGAAGGATTAACCCAGCTTGCACTCCAAATCAAACGGAGTACGATGACTTTCAGGCACACAACTGAGAGTGATCACTATCACCTCGTTCATCCGCCGTTCCACGGGCTATAAGTCTTATTTTGTCGGTATGTGTCTGCTCTATCAAGAGCTTCGAGATCATTTTCACTCAGGATAATCAAAATGATAGTATGAGCTGGGGTTCTGGATGGCTTCGAATGATGAAACAAGCGGGAGGGAGAGAGCCAGCAGGCAAACAAGCATGACATCACCTGATCTGTGCATTGTCCATCATCCGGCTATATATTTAATTGCCTGAAAACCTTGTGCTCCCAGCACTGCTAACCACCACCGACCTTTAGCCGAGTTTCAACCGGCTTGACATCGATACTACCTTTGCAGTAAATAGTGAGTCAAGGCCATTTCCTATACAGACTCATACATTTTATTATTTGCCAAAACGGGAAATAATTCGCTGACCTAGAGCATATGTACGTAGAGACTAATAGGAGGCTAGCTTAGGAGCCAGCCACATATTCTAAGAAAGATGTAGAATAGGCATGGAGAGGTAGTGAATTCCAACGCGTCCTACGTGTCAATTAGACCAGTTCCCATTGGATGACTGCCAATAGTGGATTTTCGCGATTCCTTAGACTTTCCAACCAGGGGATGTTTTTCATTGGTTTCAAGCATCATATCTGATTTATATCGGTCGGGCCGGGCCGGGCCTTGAGATGTGGCTGGACAGGGTATTCACTTCCATGAGGGTGGTGGAAGCTGGCTTGGGACTGTTGAATCGTTTAGCATAGAAAACTGGGGGGGCAGTCCTTGAAGATACCTTATCATGTTTATCTGAAGCTTATATCGAAGTACTGTGGGTTAGGAAATGAGTGTGACTAGATATATCTTGGACTGCTTTGATATACTATATATAATTCCACTTATGCCTCAGTTCGCTAGATTCGAATCGCATGACTGACCAACGATAGTCAAAGTCACAACTAGGAGAAATTTGGTCGTTGTTTGTCAGACGGTTTCTACGCCAGAGTGATCGTCAGATAAATATGTCATCGTGTTGGGGCTCATCACGCAATATGTCAATGGATGGGTTAGATGCCGTCATCACTATATCGAACAAGACAGTTGTACTATAACACTATGATAATCGCACTATTTCGCCCCCTTTGCACACCCGAAATGCTCAGATGTATATAATCCGGGTCTTAAAAACATTACTCATCTATCCTTCCCCCACCTATACAGAAGCCCGCCACAAACACCTCAAGTCACATCCCGGGCCTTATCCTGTACTCAACTCTTGGCATACAAAGCAGAATTATTTGATCGAGCTCAGCAATCGCTCGCATGGCTTAGTTGGTAAAGCGCATGACTAGTAATCATGAGATCCTCGGTTCGAATCCGAGTGTGAGCATTTTTTGGGTCTTTTTTCTCTCGTCGGTAGATGGTGGCCCACATTGCTGCAGGTGGGTCGGGCCTTTTGCCCCGAGTCAGGGAGTCCACATCGTAGTACATGGCCTCAATGATCGGACCTTGATTGCTTCTCGTCGCATAAGAAGACTTCAATACTAACAAGCGTCTATATGATTTCTACTTGAGTTCTACGTTCATATTGAGCCTCTCTGCAGGACCTTTGTCGGTGAAGCTGGATTGGATTCAAAGCTGGTGAAGAACTGATGTGTAGGATCGGTATGGTAGTTGTTCTCCTGTTTTATTGATATCAGACATTAGCATCGCTCCTATATGGCGTACGTAAGGGGAGAATAAACATGGGAGATCTGAGAAGAGTCAGGCGGTAAAGGTGAGCCAGATATACTACAAATTATATGCAAACGAGGAAACTGATGGCACTGAGCTTCGACCTGATTTTAGCCCGGAACTTATAAGATTATAAATCTTGCTGCTCTTTTGTATGCTCACAAAGCTGGTTCATAATGTAAACAATCGGGCATCACCCATCAAACCCTGATTGCTAACCAGAAAGGCATGTAATGCTATATCTTGCCCAAAGGATGAACTGCTGTCTCCTTGATTCTTAGAACAGTGGAGACAAATGTCGGTTTTTCGATGTCTCACCTGCCCAGACCAATGTATTCCTTCAGGTGCAAGCATCTGGTGGCGAATCACAAATATATGCCAGGATCGAACCTACACTGATGCTGTTCCTGACAGGCGTTGTGCGCTTCGTTCCTGCGGCGGCCCGAATACGAGGCTTGGTCTGGAGTCAGCGATCCACCATTGCATATTATCATTGGAGTCCACGTACGACAGTCATGACTCAGGAATGTGTCCTGACTGGGATATAATCTTCAGTCTTCGAACTGAAGCTGGGCATTATCCCTCATCGGACCTGGGTGGTCCGAATATTTCCGCCAAGGGCCGCTGTTCCCCCGCAGCTCCGAACCCCTCATCAGCCCCCGCAATTCCTCCGCCATGCAACCGCTGTTTTTTGCATAATCCCCGGCTGTCATCCATGTCATCCGCCATTGTTGAAGCGATCCCCTAGCCGAGGGTCAAGTGCGTTGTGTTCCTGACTCTAGCCCCAACAGAGTAATTCTCCTGTGGGTTCTCAGCCCTTGCAGGGAGGATGTGGTCATTCTGCATCAATGGGCCCACGTGCGCCCAATCCGGAGTCTGAGTATTGAGGAACAGGCTTAGTTTTGGCATGATGCCGCTCAATGCCTGAATGGCAGATGTATAAATAGAGGATCTCCCAGAAGCAATGAACCATAAGCAAGCTGTATCTCTTTGACTGGCTCATCCACCAGCATGATTTCGTCCGTCTTATCCTACTTGGCCGTGACATGGCTGGCCGGTCAGGCATCGGCCATTGAGCTGACCGTGTCCAAAACTGGCGGCAATTCGTCCAGTTCCCTCCTCTATGGGATCATGTTCGAGGTAAGACCCATCTGATTCTTCCATGCATTGACTCATTCGTCCAGGACATCAACAATTCAGGTAAGACATATACCACTGTAGGGTAGGGAAAGATAAGTGACCCCGACAGGTGACGGCGGTATCCACGGCCAGGTGCTTCGCAACAACGGCTTCCAGGGTGACGATCCTGGTCTCACGGCGTACAGCGCGGTTGGAGATGTCACCATATCCCAAGATACGTCTGAGCCGCTCAGCAGCGCCATCACCTCTTCGCTCAAGGTTTCTGTTCCATCGGGGACCACTGGATACGTTGGTTTTGCGAATGAGGGGTACGATGGGGTTCCAGTTCTGGAGACTACGTATGACAACTACTTCTACGTGAAAGGCGACTACTCGGGCACGGTGAACCTCCGCCTGGTGGGCAATTCCAGCGGAATCGTCTACGCAGATCATAACATCACGGTGGCGAGTACCACCTCCAACTTTACCTACTATGAGACTTCGTTCACCTCGTCCGTCTCGGCCGATGCAAACAATGTGTGGCAGCTGCGGTTTGATGCTTCCAAGGTGGCGGGGAGTTCTTTGAACTTTGGCTTGGTGCAGCTGTTCCCTCCTACCTACAACTCGCGGTGAGTCAGTTGGTCATCATATGAAGAGCAGGCTAACTCGTCTAGGTCCAACGGCCTTCGTAATGATGTTGCCAGTTTCCTGGCCGAGGTCAAGGCGTCCTTTCTCCGGTTCCCGGGAGGCAACAACCTGTAGGTTGCCGTGATCCAATTTTCCGTTCTTGATACTGACTCTGTCTCAGGGAAGGCGCCAGTCCAAGCGATCGCTGGAAGTGGAATGAGACGATCGGTCCTGTGATTGATCGTCCCGGACGAGAGGGTATGAGCATTTCTCTCAACGAAGCGCTCGCTGACGATTGCAGGTGATTGGAGTTATCCGAATACCGACGCCCTTGGTGAGCTACCCTTGAAAGCCATCTGAATGAGCGCTAACTCAGACAGGTCTCGATGAGTACCTCCAGTGGTGCGAGGACATGAACTTGGTTCCTGTTCTTGCTGTGTGGGCCGGTCTGAGCCTGGGTGGCGGTATTGTCTCTGGATCAGACTTGGATCCTTATGTGGACGACATTCTGAACGAGCTCGAGGTAGGACTCTCCTAACTTATCTTATCTTCTCTTAACACTCGTAGTACGTCCTCGGCTCGACAGACACCACCTACGGCGCCCTACGTGCCAAGAACGGGCGCACCGAACCATGGAATGTGCAACACATCGAAGTGGGCAACGAAGACAACCTCAACAGCGGCTGCGGCACCTACGCAGACCGATTCACCCAGATTTACGATGCCGTCCATGCCGCGTATCCCAATATCACCATCGTGGCCTCCACCACTGACACTTCCTGCCTCCCATCCACCATCCCCGACGGCGTCATCACCGACATCCACCACTACCTCACCCCCGACGAATTTGTCGAGCTTTTCGACGAATGGGACAATTGGTCGCGCGACTGGCCCATCCTGGTGGGTGAATATGCCAGCACGACCGGCAACGACGGCAGCACCACCTACTGGTCCTACATGCAAGGGTCCTGCAGTGAAGCGGTCTACATGATTGGCATGGAACGCAACAGCGACATTGTCAAGATGGCCAGTTTTGCTCCCTTGTTGGAGCACTTTGATATGGCCGAGTGGTCGGTGAGTGCATCCTACCAGACTTCGCTTGCATGTATACTGATTGCCTTAGCCCGACCTTTTTGGTCTTGACTCGAGCCCCGATTCCATCACGGGGTCTACATCGTACTACGTGCAGAAGATGTTCTCCACGAACCGCGGCTCCACTATCCTCCCTGTCAACGCAACCGGCGACTTTGACCCGCTGTTTTGGGTTGCGTCGGTGTCGGACGCGGGTACGTACTACGTCAAGCTGGCGAACTACGGGGCTACCTCGCAGAATGTGACGGTGAACATTGAGGGCACGACCTCGGGTGACTTCCAGTTGCTGACTGGTGGGGAGTCGGTGAGCAATTACCCGCATGATGTGTCGATTACCACTACGACGTTGAGTGTGTCGGGGAGTGGAAGCTTCACGGTCGAGCTGCCGGCTTGGGCGGTTGCCGTGTTGGCTGTCTCTTAATGCGGCGAATGTATAGTGTGGACTACTGTATCCTCGATACAGTGCACGATTCACATAGATCATAATCATATCCCATCCATCTCACTCTAATATCTCCCCCAACAACACCCTGGTAGCTACCCACAACCTGGCAGTATCACCAATACGTCGCCCACCGACTCTCCCCCCTGACCACCTTGACAAACTCCTCCGCAATAATCTGATCCGTCCGCTCCGACGGATGCAACTGATCATACCAGAGAAACGAATCCGGACTCGGCAACGTCTGACACTCCGTCCCTGCCACATTACAATGATGTTCATACCCGGTGACATTTGCCGGCGCGGACCCATTCAAATACCCACTGGGATGGTGATAGATATCCGAGACCTGCCACACATAACCCATTAGCCGTACTTCCCCAACCCCAACAAAACCAACCCATGAACATCCATAACCGCCACCCCCACCCCCGGATACCTCCCCTTCACCCTCCACTCCACCGCCGTTCGAAACTCAAACAACGCATTCACCAAACTAACCTGCTCCCCCATCCGATAACTAATCTCCGTAAAATTGCCCCCCTTATCCGGCCAATAATTATTCTTCCCGATCCCGCCATTCTCCGGGGTGGCATACAACGGCGCAAACTGCAATGGCACGACATTCATAATCACAAAGTATTTCACATTGCCCGTGGCGTAGATCCCATCGAGGGAATCATAGACGCAATCTACGTAATCCGGGATCGTCTTACCCCTGACTTGGGAATCGGTGAGGAAGGCGTAGTTGCCGAGATCGTTGGTTCCGATCCAGATGGCGTAGATGGTTTCGTCGGGGGGCAGGGAGAGGAAGTTTTCACCGGTGATGGGGAGGGTGTAGTGGGCGTCGGCGGTGAAGGCCGGGACTTGGTATTCGAGGACCGAGGGGTACAGGCCGAAGGAGGTGCTCCGGGGGGTGATCTGGTTCGAGCAGGAGGCGCCGCTGACGGCGTAGTTATAGCGGTGGGTGAGGGAGGCGTATTGGTGCACGTAGTGGCCCCAGATGTAGCCGCCGGAGGAGGAGGAGTTGGTCTGGTTCTGTTAGTCTTGTTTTGGTATGATTGTAGGGTGAGGGTGGAGGAGGGTTGGTGGGTGATGGGGTAGGGTTAGAAGGGGGAGGGGATAGGGTTAGAAGGGAGGGGGGGGTACGATTGGTTCGACCCATCCGACAGGCGGTGCAGAGCCATTATGATTATAAAAGTAGCTGATTCGCGTATCGTCCGTGTAACTATCGCCGAAGGTGACTAAGGTGGTGAATTTACTCGGCCCCCATGCTTGACTGGCGAGGGTGAGGACCGCGTCTAGCCCTAAGAGGGCGAGGAGGGAATAGAATGCCCGCATGATGATGCGTCAGGTTAGGAGGTAGATTTCTGGAGGGGCATTACTGACATCGACCCCTTTTAAACAGATTCGGTGCAATGACGTTCACCTCTGCATTTATCCGAATGCGGAGGGCGGGTAATCTCAGCAACCCGGTCGATGCTATTCGCGGAAGATCTGCACGGGTGGTCATGCATGTGTTTATCCGTTTGCTGAGTTGCTGCTGTCTTTGGCGGTGGTTGGATTTAGGCTGGATAATGGGATGTTCATTGCTGATTTGTACTTGGCGGTTACTGATGCTAAATCTGGATTCGATCCAACACTTGTGATAATGAGTGTATGCTGCATACGGCCTTTCCTGATCTGAGCAACCTAATTACTGGCAGATAGCCAAGTAAATTTGATTCATGGCTACCAAATCAATCATAACCAAGCAATCACGCATACACAGTAAGGACAAGAAAGAAGGTATGATGCTAGTATGTGGTCTCAACCTGCCCATACGACGCTCCGTTGAACTCCAGCTCGAACTTAATCGTACCCGACAGTGGCGTCATGATCAAGTCGTGTTGAATACTGTAATATTGCTCCCCCTTGGAATTAATCCGTTGCAGAAAGAGACTCGTTGGGATCCCGCGCAGGTCGCTCTTCATTTCACACACCCAGACGGTCTCTGCGCGGAATCAGCATTGCACTGCCATATGTATGAATCTACTTACCATCGTTGAGACGCTCCGGGGCTTCATAGTTGCCGCAAAGATAAAGCCGGTCGTAGAAAATCGGCTCTCTACCATATGGCAGAACCCGCTCAAAAGTCATTCGGATGGGCTGGTTTTCCAAAAGTTCCTCGCCCTACGGCCATAAGTCATAAAGCAGAACCATCCACGGGCCTGGACTTACCTTTTGGATATACCACCGCATCAGATTGTGAACATACCACTTCTCCTTGAACGTGCACCACGTACGTGCAGCGACGGGGTATCTCACCAGATATTCGGGGCAACAGCTGCGATACAGAATCCCATAGTGGCGCCTCGCAATGCGCTTTCCGACTTGGTTGTCCTCAATGCCATGTCGAACCGCGCCACTAGGCCTGTTAGTCCGATGCGCTATTCTGGCCACCTGCACTCACAGCATCACTGCAGACCAGCTACTGGATTTAGCCCGAGAACATCGCAGACATCACAACAGACACTTACGAGTTGGGCGGCTGCATCACAATTATAGGATCGTGGGCTTTCTGGATGCACTGGTAGAGATATTCCGATGACCCGAATCCTCCGACCAAAAGGATCGCCTGCCTCGGTCAGTTGAAGCAAGGTACCGCTGCCGTACGCACCTTGACCGACGTGCCCGAGGCTCGGGCTTTGGTAACCTGGTCGCAAACCAGGGTTTGGACCTCCCCGACGATCGGATCAAAGATGGCCTTGATCTGAGTTCTATTCACGATGGTCAGCTCGGCCCCACATGCGTATCGGGTTGGCACACCCATCCATTTGGAGAAACCCATCTTGTAAGCCAATCTTTGAACAATCTTTCACCCCCGGAAGAGGCACAAAGTGGATCTCCTCCAGAAAGTCCGGGTCGTTCGCAAAGTTGGGCTTGATATTGTCCTGCCAAAATCGCAACGCAATTTCGCGAGCCTTGTCGGGGATTTTCCTGCCCAGCAAGCTCTTGAGGAAATTGGTGAATCCAACATCCAGCATCATGGATCCACAGATGCCACCTAACTCGATTAGCCGGCTTCCACAGGGTCAGGAGATGCATACCTGTGCCCTCGACTGCTTCTTCCAGACGCAGTGGCGAGACCGATTTCACACAATACGAGATGAGATCCTGCCAGGTCAGTCATGGCACAACAGTGATTGCCAGGACACCAACCACAGTACCGCCACCCGCATCACACACTACGACTACATCGCCATCCTGGCCAATATTAGAGCAAGCACCATCACTCTGCAATTCACTCGCCTGGATCGAATTGGGTTGGATGACACCCATACAGTGTAAGGCTGCCGCCTCGGGCTCGGACACCAAAGAGACATTTTGAGGGGAGATACCCGCTTTCAGAGCGGCCTTCAAGGTTGCGTCCTTGGCCTTGTCCGACCAGACGGCCGGCACGGTCAGCACATAACGCATCTCCATGCCTTGTACAGCGGTACCAAATCGCCGTTGGAGAATGGTTTCAGTATGCAACACCAACTGCTCCAGATACTGACCAGCCAAGTCGATGGCCGTTTTCCGGTTCCGTTTAATGAATCCGGCAGATTCCAGAGCCGCCACGTATTTTCGGTCCTGGGACCCGTCGAGGAGGATCTTCACCCCTCGGATATGGTCCCCAAAGAAGCTGGTCTGATAGCCCCACTGAAACCGTCCCCCGCACTTGAATAGCATGGTGCTGGGCACTTTGGGGACCGTTCCTACGGCCGGGTTAACCAGATGCCAGACTAAGAATGGAAGAAACTGACTGTTACCGCTTCCCGGCCATGAGGTAATCACTTCAGACTTGTCAGGGCAGTCACTCAGCGCCCAGGCGACCCTGCCAGATCAGTTTGGATCTCTGACTGGGGGAAGTGCTTACCCGCTATAGGTGGTGCCGAAGTCGAGTCCTATCACGATACGAGGATTTTCCATGGCAACAAAGCTGAACCAAGTGTGGACACTATGGGGAGTATAGAAATAATGAAAGGTTGAGGGATGAGGGAGAAGACACAGAGGAGAAGCATGGGTTTTAAGTCAGGAGAACGGTGCAGTCATTCCGACTATCCCCTCATTATGGTCACAATGACGAGTGCGACAGCCGGACTCATTTCGTCAGAATCGTTCGGCAGGAATCCAACCCCTCACCATGTCGTGATGGCAGACTCACAATGAATCAAATTTTTAACACTTTATTCCCGCCTCTCATCGAATCGTACAGTTGCATCATGGACGGCCTGGCTAGGAGGGATATTTTCCCGCCGGACGAAAGAACGCATGTTGATAACCTCCTGCACGTGAGTCAACCACCTCTGAATCTAGTCGTGCTCTAAGTGTTGTGCGCAGAACAACCCAGAACTCTATAGGGGGCTAGAGAAAGCTGCCATGGCCCCGCTCTTCGCCGAGGAGCAGGCTCGACGCCATCTTCAACGCTTGCAGGAAGTGGAATTGTCCAATGCTTCCGAAGTGGCTCAGTATCGAGCCCAAATCAGATCACTCACGCGGGAAATACAATTATTGAAGTTTCAGCCGGCCACCCTCAGTGACGAGGATGCCACACGAGAGATGAATCGTCTGCAGCAGCGGTTGAATGGCTGGATCAACTCTTGTTTCCGTGATCCACATCTCCTGGAGAAGCTCAAATGGGACCTCGAGGTCCATGGGGCAGCCTTTGTTCCAAACGGACAGCACGAACTACGTGCTTTCATCTCCTCCGCTGTCAGCGGGACGTTTTATGAGCATGTCTTTGGTCGGTTTCTATCAGGATTACCCTGTGAAGAAGTCTTCCAGGCCATTGCGGAAAAGGTGCAGAATTACTGTAAGCCTTGTCTTGCTAGGTCCAGAGGAGCAAGCTGACGGTCAGGTCCCCGGCATGTTGCCCACCACTGGCGCAAGGCCACAAGCATCGCGGCGGAGGAGCTCGGGGATGAACCCGGGATCGTCAATGCGGTGGTAGCGCAGGTGGAGGCGGACTTTTCGCAATACTTCTCGATTGATCCGTCCAGTGGAAGCACCAAGTTGCGCACTCTGGTTCGGGCGTGTCTCCAATTCAAGCGTCGTCTGGATCGCCAGGAAAGCCATTATCGCTTCTTTCGCAGCGCCTTTGGTACTCCCTTTACCTCAGAGACCATGCAGCATGCCCTGATTCCCGAGGATATTGGGGATCACGTTCAATGCGCATTGTGGCCGGGCATATACAAAGAGTCGAGGAACGGATGGCTCGTCATCGAACCGGAAACCGTCTTGGCCAAGAAGATTGTAGTGCCCAGCAAGTCAGTCAGCCTTTGGGACCAAGATGAGCCTATGCTTGGCTTGCTGGGATTTGATAAATGGGATGACTGGGATGGATTGATTCCGTGGCCGTTGACTTGTACTGCAGAACACGGAACGCCTCTCAGCTGTTAGTGAAGATCTAGTGATTCAGTGCTATGGATACTGTCCAGAGCCAGCTGGATAATCCAGTTGATATTCAGTCGTTCATTAGTTAATCACCAATGCAATGAGGATGCAGATGAGTGCACAAGAAGTACTTCGTAATATGGCGGGATGACGGGCTCACCGCCGGGGATCCTGGCTGCCTCGCTGCCTGACTTGGAGTTTCTTCCCCACCTTCTCTCTTCCCCTCCAGCAACCAACCTCCAATCTGCATTCATCCAGCCACATCCTCTCCCTGCCGTCAGCTCATCCTTTGCGAGATCAACCAGCCAATAATGTCTCCCCCAGGGCAATCTCAGGCCACAGTTGGGCCTCCCCGCCTCTGAAATAGGGGAGTGCTGTGATTATTAACCACGGCATCGGCATCGGAGTCGCCTGCCGGGCTCCGAGTCTAGGTCCCAGCTAAGGGCTGCGGGCTCTTTGATCCTTATCGCTGCGATCATGTCTCCCTCTGCCTTCTCCCATCTGGCCTGTGGTCAACAGCACCATTATGAACTTTGCTCACTCCAAGGGAAGCACCTGGGGCCAGCAATGGCGGTCCTCGCCGTTTTTCATCGTCAGCGCCATGGCGATGGCCCTGTTCACTGGTAACCCTCTGGTTTCTGTCTCCTGTTTCAGGTCGCTAACAAGTTCTTCCTCCTTATCTAGACACCTTTCTTTACGCCTTCCTCGTCCCCATCCTCCCCTACGTCCTTGAAAGCCGCCTCGGATTAGATGTCTCCCTCACCCAGCGCATGAGTTTTGCCCTACTGTCGGAAACCGCGGTCGCTGCTCTCGTTACCAGCCCATTTATTGGCCATTATGCCGATCGGCTGTCTTCTAAGCGGATATTGCTCGTCGGATCGCTGTTGGCTGCATTGTTTGGCTCGATCGTCCTGGCTCTGGCGACATCTAGTACGCTGACATACCTTTCTCCCTAGACTCGTACTGACCGTCATGCGCAGCGTTTACTCTCTTTGTCGGACGCCTCATCCAAGCAGTCGCCAGCTCGTTCATTTGGGTGGTCGGATATGCGACGATCGCGGACAATGTACAACCGGAACACCTGGGCAAGACTTATGGAGTAATTTCACTGGTCGTAGCGGCAGGTACCTCAGGAGGCCCTATGGTCGCCGGCATTCTCTTTGAATTGGGCGGGTATTGGACAGCGTGGTCTAGTGCTTTTGTGATTCTGGTCGTCGACATCGTCCTTCGACTGCTCATGCTGGAGAAACCGACCAAAAATGCGGATTATCCCAGCAATGAGAGCGTCGCATCCGACACCGAGAGCGCTCCACTTCTCAGCGATGCACACAGCGATGCACACAGCGTGGTGGAGGGGGAATTGACGGGCTTGAAGTTCTACCTGTACATCATGCGGTATCGTCGCTTCGTTTGCGGGGTGGTCAGCTACTTCTCGTTTGCCGTCCTGGTCTCCAGCTTTGACACCACTTTGCCTTTGCATGTTCGTGATGTGTTCAGCTGGGGTAGTTTTCCTGCCGGCATGATGTTCTTTGCTTTGCAAGGCCCTGGCATCCTCCTGAGTCCCCTCTGCGGGTGGTTGAAAGATCGGGTGGGAACCCGGTGGCCTACGACGGTCGGGTTTTTGCTTCTTGCGCCTGTTATGTGGGTCATTGGTATGCCCGGAGACGAGCGATTCCCCTGGGCAAATGAGGGCGACCGAGGAAAGATTATTTACGCTGTTGGGGTAACTGTGGTGGGATCTGTGTCTTGTCTGCTGAACGGAGCTGGAACGATTGAAGCTACGGGTATGTGCACAAAAGGAGAATGTTTCGAAGTATCTAACATGTGCAGTTACCATCGACGAGGTCGAGGCCAAGCATCCCGGGATCTTTGGTCCAAACGGGGGGTACTCGCGGGCCCTTTCGGTGGCCAGTATGGGCTGGACGTTGGGTGCGTTTATCGGGCCTATTATGTCTGGTTTCATTGCCGAGCAGGTCGGATACTATGAAATGAGCTGCGTGATTGGTTAGTGCCCTGCCTGATGATGCGATTTGACGATGCTAACGAGTCAGCGGCCGTCTGTGCGCTCTCCGGCGTGAATACTTTCTTTAACCTCGACTCCAAAGTCCATTTCGACCGCGTGGCGTCGGCCTAGCTAATACTCCGTATACTCCGTATACTCGGTCCTGGCGATCACTTGGCTGACGGACGGATCCAAAAGTTCTCTTGCATATACGAAGCTCCGTGTGATATATAGCGGATGGGTCTAGATTGTTTGCAGTTAGATGTGCATTGACATAATCGAACGAGTCACCCGTTATGGGGGACGTTATCATCTGGCGAGTTTGATACGAGATAATCATCCGTGCGCGGGTTCTTTGACTTCTAGACCATTGTATCTGATTTGCCACCCTCGCCGAGATAGATGAATCCCACTGTTTACCCGTGCACTGACCGATATCGTCACCTCAATTATCGGTCTAGACTAGGGAATGGTCCCCTTTGCGAGACTGGCCTAAATAGACTTTCTTTTTTTTGTCGGGGACACAGGGATACATCACATTTAATCTATTTGCCATATGCCATCAAGATACCCCAGGGGCGTTATCGGAAATACCCAAAAATAAGACCCTTGATAATAGATAGACAATCGAACTATCCTCCTCCCCTATTACTATCTCCCAATTATGAAGATGTATGATGTGCGTCATATGCGGATATATATCCCGCAACAAACATCATACCGATGGCAATCCTGCATAGTAATACCCATCAAACCCATAATCCAGCCCCCAACCCATGATCATCAGCAGCATCATCCATGCCAATAACAAGCTCACTAAGCCGACGACCCCGAATCTAATCCGGCATCGGCCGGCAGTTATGTCGATCTACATAATCCTGCCGTACGGAGTACTAGGTACACAGTAAGGATTCAGATTCCGCTGTTCCGTCGTTCCGCAAATTTACTATGTAACAGAATGAAGCTAGGCCTGTCGATCGGGCGATAGAGTTTGATGAGAGTGTTGGGTGGGGATGGTGGTGCTATCACTACTCCGTATGGTGGTTGAACTTTGTGAGGAGGTAGTGTATGTGGCGGGTTACGGGTTACGGGTTACGAAGTAACTCCGTACGGAGGAGATATTGTAGATACTTAGATAGTGACAGGGGTTGGGGCTGGGTTGGTTGGGGTGATCGGTCGGAGGGGGTTCCCGTCCACGGTGGCGGATGAAGGTTCCGGTTCCGGGTCCGTGATTACTCAATTTTATGTACATAGTATGTGTGGTGATGAGTTTACGATCGTATCAGTATGAAGATATACTGTTGTTGTACTCCGCAGAATAATTAAGATTGCCATCATTCAGATGGCAGATTAACGAAAACACCTCCAGCCACCTAAATTGAGGGTGACGAAGCAGTGGAGGCGGCCGTTTCGGCAATTCCTCCGAACGAGCTGAAGCTGTCATTCCTCCTCCTCGATGATTCGAGGAGAGTATACTCCGCATAAGGCTGAGGAGTCGTCATGGCCGGAGCTTTCACCCCAGGAGGGCAGTTCCGGACGTATGCTATTGATAGGGGGCCTGGAATTAGAAACACTGGGGGGTGGCCGTTGTGTCACCATGTTGATCCCTGGTGGTGATGGACCGATCGTCAGGAACATGGCTATTCTCGGCGGGGAGTGCATGGGTAGGAAACGGCGCTAGAAAATTCAGATCTGACAGGTCGAATGTAACCGTTTTTGAGTTTAGATACGGAATACTCCGTGCGTTGCTTTGGAGTCGTGATAGGGTTGATTGTTAGTATTGTTTGATGACGTCTGGTTAATATCTACGAAGGATATCCAGAATGTACTGGACTCCGTACATTATTTATTGGTGAGGTACGTCACGCCGAGTGGGGATCCCTGAAGCCACGGGGATTTGGTTGGACGGACAAGTACCGTCGATGGGCGGAGCAAGGACTCCTTAGTTCGCGCCGATGCCCCTATCCTCATAGCGGAGGGGATTGGGCATGGAGCAGCAATGGAGTCGGTTGTCCTGGTCATTTCGGAGCCGGGATCGCGACCGAACACTTGGACCAGCACCGTTCCTGAATTAGTTCGATAGTTTACTACCGTAGGCAGTACTCCGTAGTACTAGGTGAGTTGCAGACCTCCTTTAGTGGATATGTGCGGTGCTATAGATATTAGGATGTAGATTGAAGTGGGAATTATGCTTGAATCCATCGAGCATGTGACGATGCCTCAACCCCGTCGAGTGAATCATTATCCCTCGTCTGCAGCTGGCACTGCAACTGCCAGCTGCAGACGCTGACCCCGGTCGTGGCTAGTGTCTTGGTCACACAACACCTGAATAATCCAAACCACCCCTGCTGGATGCTGCATGGAACCCTTCCGTCGCAAAGTCCCTCTCAACAGATGAACATCTCAATCGGAGCCACACGGACCACCTACTCGGTCGCACCTCGGCATCTGCTTCCTTTCCTCTCATCCAGTCAATCCTGGCCACTCCGGTCTATCACTAACGGGCTCCAGGAGTGCCGAGCCGGACCGTAACGGCTGTGATGGAATGATCCATTTCAGAGTGCCCACGGTCCACTGTGCAGTGTCCACAATCCCCCGTAGTGACAGCTTTTCCACCGGCCTATGGCAACCTGAATCGGCCGGGGCCTCGGAGTCAAAGTGGAGCCGCCACCACTGGTTTGGCGCCGTTCATGCTCGCCTGTCGCCAAAGCCGTCTTAGTCTCTCCCCAGTGGGGAGGCTGCAGACAAATCTCGTTTCTTCTTTGATGATTTTTTTTTTTTTTTAAAAAAAAATTCTTTTTGCACTGTCTGCCAACTTTTCGATCCAGACATGGCAGACCTCCGAACAGTCTCCATTCCGGCCGAACAGGTGGCCAGCAGGCTGTCTGCCTGTCCGCTGCACCCGCCTGATTGGTGTTTATATACAAACTGCAAGGCCCCTAATCAACCCCTGGATCTCTCTAGCACTTCAATTTCGTCTCCGCAGGATTTTCTCGACTAAATCTTCGGTTTTACTTAAGCGATTTGTCCTTCCCCTCTGGTTTGGGTAGCTACGCACACGACACGCACTCCCTATATGGCCGCTCCCCTCCCCAATACTCCATCCTCGCTCATGAATAAAGTCCTTCCGCGCTGTCGCATCGGTTGAATCCTCCCTCCCCAGTTGCAATCATGATGGACGTTGGATATGAGGCCACCCCGCCGCCTTCCGCCGGGAAGGACTGGGTCAACTTCTGGAACTTCGTGGACCGGGCTCCTCCGTTGGAAGCCGAATCGGTACCCCGCGATATCTTGGTGGTGGGCGCCGGCATTGCGGGCATTGCTGTGGCGCTGGCTCTCTCCAAGGAATTGACTCCCTTTGTTCCTGATCTCCGGATTACCGTCTATGAACGACATGATATCCTTTCTACCTCGGGCGGTGCCATCAACCTCACCCCTGTGGCTCAACGGCATCTCGATCGCCTTGGGGTCCTTGCTGAACTGGACAAGTTGGGACCGGAGTCAGGTACCGATGTGGATGCCATTGAGCTGTTCTCCAGCCGGTCTGGCCGATCCCTGGGTGGGATTAATTTCACCGACCAGAATGGCAACGGATTCGGCGGGTACAAGGGTCGCCGTGTGATGCGGATCATCCTGTCGCTGGCCATGTTGAAGGTGGTGGAACGCACGAAGAACGTCAATGTGGTATTTGGCAAGAAGCTGGTCCGCGGCAAGGAAACCAAGGACAAGGCAACCCTGTTGTTCCAGGATGGCACCACTGCCACGGGCGACTTGGTGCTGGGGTGTGACGGGGTCCACTCCAACGTGCGCACCCAATGGGTCGCTCCCGAGTCTCCGTCCGAGTACACGGGCATCTCATTCGTCCAGACCATGATTGACAGCAAAGAAGTCAAGACCCCCATGCATTTCCGCTCCACCTCCATGAACATCTCCCGTCACGGTTCCTTGCTGGCCAGTTATTGCGATCGGGACCACACTCAGATCTTCATGGCGGCTATCGTGCAATTCCGCGAGGAACTGCTCACCCATTACAAGATTGAACCAGGTCAGGACTGGCGCCGGACGGCGGCCATCAAAGATGCGCTGTGTCGCGAGATGCAGGATCGCTTTGGCCGATCGGGCCTGGCGTCCATCCGCGACCTGGTCACCAAGGCCGACGACTGGATGTTGTATCCGGTGTGGCAAGTCCGGCCGGGCGGACGCTGGTATCGCAACCGAGTGTTGCTATTAGGTGATGCCGCGCATGCAGTAAGCCACCTCCTATTGTATTACATTGGGTCATTACTGACAGAAAATAGATGCCTCCCCGCGATGAATCCGCCGCCTACGCCCTCGACGACGCCATCCTCTTCTCCCGCATTCTCTCCAAACACCGCTACGACCCGCTCCCGGTCAGCTTCAAAGCCTACGAAGATCTCCGCCGCGGCACCGTCAACGCAGCCTTCCAAGTCTCCCGACGCATGTGGGAAAAGAACCGCGACCTAGGCTTCTTGGAAGGTCGTCTCAAAGAATGGACGATGCCGATGCAGGTGCGCAACGGGAAGGAATCGCGCGAAGCGGCGTGGGAATTCGATGCCACCAAGGTGCCACTACCGGGGCCGGGCGACTCGACGTCGTCGTTGTATTCGTCTGAACGGGAGTTCTTATAGAGGATTTGCATGGATGGTGTTCCGGATGGTGGGTTGGGTTTGGGTCATGAGCTATGATTTCTGGAGTGGGTTTCGGTTATATACAGTATACAGTATACAGCATACGTAGTATTGGTTTGACTTGTTGCTATAGTTGACATACAGTTGACATTTCGGTTAACATCTCGGTTGACATTACAGAGTAATCAGTGATCTCGCTTACGGAGCCTTTGACCCGAGGTATTAGGATCTATGCCCGGATAGGCAGTAGTCTAATTAATTCGGATGCCAATAATACGATGTAATAACTAACTATCCTATAGTTAGTTAATCATCTAGCTTAATCATCCTCTCTGCTAACTGCATGTCTCAATCGCACAACACTCAGTAATGGGTAACGCAAGTCTACTGACACTGACAAGTGAAAGTACCCCGTGTGCTCGTTTAAATTTACCCAAAGAACCCAAACACGAGCCAGAAAAGACCAGAACGGACCCTCGAAGATTCCACCCCACCTATGTACCCATTTTATTGTAGCCTACTGGAGTACCGTATACGATGACGGCGGCGGATGGTATTGAAACTATTGAATGGATGGATGGAATGGAATATTCCCCAATGCCCCAGTCCCACCACCCCACCCCACTACCACCCACACACCTGTCCCGGAATCCCACATTGACTTGATATTAATTGTTAATCTAAACTTCCATGGAAGAGGAGGGTATGAATCCATGGATTGATTAATTTCTTATCCATATATATTAATTGGGATTGTTCTTGGTTGGTACAGCTACTAGCTCAGACTGTCAGGCGATGATGACGTCGTTTGCGACACTATGAATACTTAGAAAAAAATAGTTTAGGTTGGGTTGGTTAGTTAGTTAGGTAGGGTAGGTAGGTTGTGGTATGATCCCTGCATAGTACTATTCTTCTTTTTCGTCGGGGGGATTAGTAGCTAGCATTTACCATGTCCAGTTAGTTAGGTAGTGGCTGCTTAGGTAGCTGGATTAGTTAATTAGTTCGCTGGCACTAAACGGGTTAGTTTTTGCATGGTGCAGATTTTTTCTCAGGATCTAGCTATCCAGGGGGACATAAGCACGAGACCTTTTTTTTTTTTGTTTTTTGCGTTCTTTCTCGAAGAGAAATCAAATCCAATAATAATTGTGCCATTATTGCTGACTACATTGCTATGCTTATTCCTCGTAGTAAGATTTTAGGGTAGGTGTTGGTAAGGGAGGAATTCGATTTCGCCCCCGACGCGGATCTGAGTTGAGCATGGGGTGAGCTCGGTAGTTGTCTTTTCTTATTATATTATATTATATTATCATAGTAGTATGTGGATGTGCCTACTGCATACATCGTAGATAAATATTTAATAAGTGAAGGAAAATACTAAGTGTTATGGTTGTGCTTACGGTACTGGATCTGGGTGGATGTTTCCATGTGTTTGTGGGGAATTGCATAACTTAACATAAGTATTTAAATTTATCTTAAGTAGACTGGTATCCCGGCAAGAGAGATAATTACCCCAGAAATGGTTTGCCTCGGTTTAACGGTGTGGGGATGAGATGGCATGGTCCGTATGGGGTGATTTTCCACTATGTATATCCGCGGAGATCTGACTTGTTGGCTGTTGCGTCACCGGTGGGTATTAATAACTATGACTGAATTATTCTTAATGCTAGATGGTTGGTTTGCTTCTGGTAGGGTGTGGGGTTCTTTGTGGAGGTGTATCTATGTAGATAGAGCTCTTCAGGGCTAGTGGTTACTGTTACTTCAGTTGCTATGTAAGCAGACGAATCTTATTAAACAAGATTAATTACTATATACCAACTAAACTGAATCCATAATCACAACTAGCATCAAACATCTAACCTCCCCCCACCCAATCCATCCCTATCCCATTACATCCCCCGGGCATGCACTCAGTCATACTGCCACGCCGCCACACTCCCCTCCGTCCCACTCCAACCCACCGCAACCGCCTCAAACCTCAAACAATCCGAGACATTCCCCGTCGGCACCGTTGCATTCGCCATCGCCGCAAACACCTGATACGGGCCCGCATCAGGCACCTCCGCCTCATCATCCGCGGGAATCGGACACGCCATGAACCCCGTCGCTCCGAGGCCGGTATACGTCCAGGATCCGTAGTCGGTACCAGGGGTGTAGCAGAACGTGCTGGTGGATGCGCCACTGGGCATGTAAGTTGTGTGGGCTTCGACGAATTTGACGGCGCCGGTGGGGTCAATGTAGATTTCTTGGACGTAGGCGGAGTCCTGTGTTTATTAGTCTGTTTCTCTCTGTGTATCTAGTTGGTGGGAGGGGGAAGGGGGGGGGAGGGGGGGTACAAGGTAATTGTTGCCGTCGATTACGGTTTGGTTGCCGGGTGGACAGGCATCGTAGGCTGCGATGTCGGATGGACAGGCGGATGAGGTCGTGCCGCCGAGGTAGAAGTTGGTTGAGGCGGCGGTTAGGGAGAGGTATTGGATGGGGGAGCCGGAGCGGACGGACATCACGGTGAAGGGGCTGGTGCTGCAGTTGGTGGTGAGGGCGGGGGTGAGCATGGTAGCTAGGGTGATGAGAATGAGATACATTGTGGTGGTGCTGCTGAGGAGGATGAGATGGTTGTGGATGAGATGGTTGCGGATGAGATGGATGAGGCATGGACATATTTATATCTTTAAAAAGAGAAGTATATCGACAATATCAGTTATAAGGTAGCCGCGTACATGTCAGCGTCATTTGATCAAGATCTATTTCTGACTGAGACCTACATCTTACACTGCCACAAGCTTTACAGTGAGCTGTTCGACCCGTGATGCGGCCGCGTTGAGGGCGAATCACAGATGCGGGTGGCTGCTTACCGGCGGGATGATTGGGCTGATATCAGCGGTATCTTACTGCAGATGCAGCAGCGTGATTTACTTGGCCAAAAAGCTTAGGATAGTGTTATTTGGGGCAACAGTGTCGATATTCAGTTCTCCCACCATTTGGCCATCTTCTGTCTCCTTTCTTCTCTCGCCTATTGCTTTCGCTGTATCGATAGTGATTATTCACCCACTGAAATGATCAGGATGAGGCTCCTGATATAGACAGATACTGGCAACTGTTACAACACGATGATTTCTCACCATGATCATCGCGCCCGGGCCGCTTCGCGTATCTGCAGGCCACGTTTGCATGCTTCTATTTACATTCAGAGGAACAGAGTGAACCGTAAGCAAGCATCTGCAGTCTACTATCAAGTTAGCAAATGAAAATGCTCTGGTATTATCCAGCTCCGAGAACTGTCAGTTCCTGGTACTATTCTCCGAGCTAGGTTGTTTGTGAAGCGCGCTAGCGCTGAGCAACTCTAGGTTACTCCTACTAGATCTGTTGCCAGCCTGTTCGCTTCTTGAAATAATATTTATGTTTCCTGAGTACTGCTAGGAGCATATTCAGAACCACAAACACAGCATACCTTCGCTAATAGTATTCCCTAATCTCTCTATAATGTAAGCATCATCGGTATACAAGCATCGAATAAGCTCGGACGGGACTCGGCCCCGACCGCGGGAAATGGGGTTTCCTCCCAATTCGGAAAACTCCGAGCCCTAGCTGGAAGCCAACATCGATCCGACATCTATATCTTCACGGCCAGTCCAGATGGAGTCCATACTACAGAATCAGCATCATGTCCACCGACACCGAAAAAACCGCAGCCATCCCTTCAGATGCCCTCAAGCCCCCATCCTTCCCCGAGGGCGGCTTCAAAGCATGGATGGCCGTTCTCGCCTGCTGGTGCGTCATGTTCAACACCTTTGGCTACATCAACGCATTCGGGTATGTCTCTTCTCCATTTCTCAGACACCACTAACCAAATCAGAATCTACGAGGCATACTACAAAAACTCCTTTCTCCACCATGAAAGCGACTCCAACATCGCCTGGATCGGCTCCCTCCAAGCCTTCTTCATGTTCTCCGCCGGCCTCATCTCCGGCCCTCTCATGGACCGCTACGGCCCTCGAGTATGCCTCCAGCCCTCCACCTCCAGCTCTCACATCAAACTGACCAACAGCTCATCCTCATCCCCTGCTCCCTCCTCTTCATCCTCTCCGTCATGCTCACCAGCCTCTGCACCCAATACTACCAATTCCTCCTCGCCCAAGGCATCCTCGGCGGCCTCACCAACGGCCTCATCTACACCCCCACCCTCACGGCCGTCAACCAATACTTCTTCCACCGTCGCCCCCTCGCCATGGGCATCGCCTCCTCCGGCTCCTCCCTCGCCGGCATCCTCTTCCCCATCGCCCTGAACCGCATGCTCCACCAATCCCCCCTCGGCTTCGGCTGGTCCGTCCGCATCCTCGGCTTCCTCATGCTCACCCTCAACCTCATCGCCTGTCTCGCCATCTCCTCCCCCGCCCCGAAGCGCACAACCGGATCCCCCTTCTGCCTCGAAGCCTGGCACCACCCCGCCTACGCCTTCCAAATCGCCGGCCTCTTCCTCATCATCTGGGCCCTCTTCGTCCCCTTCTTCTACATCCCCTCCTACGCCCAATCCATCGGCATCAACACCAACCTCGCCAACTACCTCGTCTCCATCTCCAACGCCGGTTCCCTGCTGGGGCGTCTCCTCGGCGGTCTCCTCGCCAACCATATCGGCCGCTTCAATACCCTCATCGGTGCCTCCGCGATCTGCGGCATCTTGATCCTCTCCTGGCTCGCCATTACTTCCCTGCCGGGGATGATCGTCTTCGCTGTCCTGTTTGGGTTCTTCTCCGGTACGACCATCGGTATGTTCACCGCGACTATTGCCATGACCGCTCCTCGACCGAATGTTATCGGTTCGTATCTGGGGATGGCGTTGGGGGTGTTGAGTTTGGCGAGTTTGACGGGCACCCCGATCACCGGGGCGATGATTAGTTCGTATGGGGATTATCGGGCCGCGTTGGTATTTGCGGGCGTTTGTGCGTTGGTGGGCTCGGGGGTCGTGTTTGTGGCGAGGGTGTGTTGGGCGGGGTGGGAGTTGGTTGCGTAGGATTCTAAGCGTGGATAGATTGTGTTAGATTTTTGTTGTTGATTTTAGTTAT
Source organism: Aspergillus ibericus CBS 121593 (assembly GCF_003184845.1). NCBI lineage: Eukaryota > Fungi > Ascomycota > Eurotiomycetes > Eurotiales > Aspergillaceae > Aspergillus > Aspergillus ibericus. The sequence continues at coordinate 42,107 of NW_020292115.1, forward strand.
ACTCTCTCCTCTCTTTGTGTATCTTGATAGAATTCTAGATAATTCTCTTGGGGTCTCTGGTATCTGCTGTGATGGTAAGATGGGAACATTGTATCAGGGTCTCGACTCATGTATAAATAGATACTAGTAAACCAATGATCAAAGTCTCATGCCTGCAACACATGAAAGTAATGCTCAAACGCCGCCGTACTCCACTCACATGCTGTCCCGTTGCCAGGGAGGTCTTCACCATCACGCTCACAATCCTCACCCGTGACTTTGTCTGATACCAGACCACTCTCTGAAGACAAGCCAACCCTAACCCCATCCTCATCCTTATCCCCAGTACTCGCTCCCTCCCTAACCCTCCCCGCCCGATCCATCAACTCCTCAATACGCACCCACCTCGGATTCTCCCTCCCCCCCAACTCCCCCCTCCAATACCCAGCCACTTTCTCTACAACCCCCCACATCTCATCCCCCTCCCCATCCTCCCCGCCAAACCCACTAACACAACCCCCCACCAACACCAACGCCAACGCCTCCCACTCCACATCCCTCTGCAACAACCATCCCCATCTCTTTCCCGGTTGATACTCCCTCAACTTGATTGCTTTGCGGAGGACATCCACACATACATCCGTATACCTCCCTACCCGAGTTAACCTTCTCACTGGTTCAGGTATAGGTTTATAAAGCGAAAGGCTCAGAATCACCAGACTCAGTCTCATCGAAGCAGCTATTACAAAATCCAACGGAATAGATGGATCCATGTGCACGAGGTAGGTATTTTCCAGTTCATCGCGGAAGGTGCTTATTTCTCTTTGTTTTTGGGATGTTGTTGTTGGACTTGTGGTGGTGGGGTATAGAATCCGGTGAGATAGGCGGGTTATTTTGAAGTAGAGGATGGTAAACAGGACCGGGGATCTGGTGCCCGGGGGAAGAGGGGTAGGGGGGGTGGTCATCGCCGGGTGGAGGGCTGTATCTGGGATATTGGTGGGTAGATGGGTGGTGAATGATTGGAGTCGGATGTAGGGATGCGTGTTGTGGTCTTTGGCGGTGCGGAGGTCGAGAGTTACCAGGTGCCACCAGAGGAGACGACGGAGTTCGGTGTCGAAAGGGGATAGGGAGAGGGTTGTGCCGTCGTGGTGGAGGTTCAGGCGTTGGGCGGTGGTGATGAGGATGGGGAGGAGGGTGGGGACGGGGGCGCCGTGCGGGTCGGAGCGGGTTGTTGTCTGTAGTTTATTTTGTTAGGTAGGGTTTGGTGGGGGAGATGGGGGGAGGGGAGGGGGTTACGAGGAAGATGGTGGCGGCTTGGAGGACGGTCAGATTGGAGGTAGTGGTGAGGTTAAGATTGGTGAGGGTGGTTTCGAGTCCGGTGCGGTATCTGGGTGGTGGTTAGTGGGGTGACCGAGGGAGGGATATGGGATGTACCGGTGCAGTAGAGTGGGTTTGTCCTCGCCTAGTTCGTCTCGACAGGTGTTGGAGGGCATGCTGATTACGGCAGCGTAGTAGATGGCGAAAAGCAGACATTCGGTGGCTAGATCAGGGCTCGTTCCGTGTCGAGTCATATGCATCACGTCTTTCTGGACGGAGGGAGTGTGGAAGATCTTGAATACCGGATCAACGCTGTCCAGGTACCACTGCCAGAGAAAGGATATCGTGGTGGGTGATGGACGAAGTTCTTTGAAGGAATCCACATTACCACACGTAGCAGTGCATGCCTCCGGTGCACTCCCTTGCAATCCATAATCCGGACTGGGACGATCATAACCAGGAAACTCATCCTCATTGAAGTCTTGCCCGGGGGTAGGAATCTCAGGCCTAGTAGACAAAGGCAAGGACACACCCTGCAACAAGTCCCTAATCTGCGCCACACCCTCCCCCAGCACCCGTAACGTCTCCTCAATCCGCTCAATCCTCCCAATGACATCGGAAGCCCCGACATCCGGACTCCTCAAACGCCGTCGCCCCGATGGATACGCACAGGTAATCTTGACCTTGACGCAATACCCACATGGCCGCGACCGATCACATTTGATTTTCCGACGACTGCATTCGAGACAGGAGCGCCCGGAGGCGATCACTCGGCGCGGCATTTGATGGTATTGCACGAGGGTATAGAAGGGAGATGAAGATGACGAGCGAGAAGGAATCTGGTTGGGTAGAGCGGAGGACGGAGTGCAGGTCCGCATTTCTAAGCAGATGATTAATTGGGTGTAAGCACTAGTTCGATACGAGCGAGTGGAGTTAGGGTTGCGTATAGCATCAGATGCCATATATGGGAGACATAAATAAGATTGACTCGCTTCGACAGTATCATCCAGCTACAACATCACTCAAACACGATCAATCAATCTACAAGTCGATTCTCGCATTATTCACAAAATGACCACACCACTCAAAGTCACCCTCATCGGCGTATGTCCCCCCAAAAAAAGGCTAAACACTACTAATACACGCAGGCAACCGGCTCGATTGGAAAAATCATCCTCAACGCCCTCTCTTCCCAGCCCAACTTCACCGTGACCATCCTCACCCGCCAGGAATCGACCACCACCTTCCCCCCCGGCACCACCATCCACCAAACCGACTACTCGCCCACCAGCCTCGAGGCTCTCCTCCATGGCCAGGACGTACTCATCTCCGCAGTTGGCGCAACCGGCTTCACCGAGCAACAGAAATTCATCGACGCGGCGGTCCGCGCCGGCGTGAAGCGGTTCATCCCGTCGGAGTTCTCGACTAGTAGTGAGGACGATGTGGTACTCAAGATCTTGCCGCTGTTTCAGCAGAAGAGGGACGTGATTAATTATCTGAAGGAGAAGGAGAAGCTGGGGTTGAGTTGGACGGGAATTGCCACTTCGGGGTTGTTTGACTGGGTTGGTTTATCCGGTAGTTATTGTTTCCGGGGATTGACTAATGTGGATAGGGTCTCACGGCCGGCTTCCTCGGCTTTGATCTCCACCAGCGCACCGCTCTGATCTGGGATGGTGGAGTCACGCGGTTCACCATGGTGAATGAAAAACAGCTCGGGGAATCAGTCGTATCGGTGCTGCTCCGGCCCGAGGAAACTAAGAACCGGTTTGTGTATGTTGCCTCTGTGGAGACCACGCAGAAGGAGATTTTGGAGACGATTGAGAAGGTCACTGGTGCCAAGTGGACGGTCACGGACACCACAACGGAGGTGCAGATCGCCGATGGGTTTCAGAAACTCGCTGCAGGGAATTTTGAGGGCGCGTTTGCGCTGGTTCGGGCTACTGCGTTTGGGAATACTCCTGGTTTGAAGGTGAACTATGTCAAGGATCGGGAACTAGCGAATGAGGTGTTGGGGTTGGAGTGGGAGACTGTGAGGGAGACCATTGAGAGGGTGGTTCAGGCGTGATTGGCTGAAGTGGGTTGATTCGGCCAATGGTGCTTAGGTCTTAGGTATATTTAAGTGAAAGTGTTTGTCAGGAATAGCCAGAAATGACTACATACAAAGTCGAGTGTAACAATGCGTAAGAAATATCCTCTTCCGCACAAGGTGCATAATTTCTCCAGTCTGAGCCATCTTACCATTGAATGAAATGAAATACAGCACATCTCACGGCGAATAGCCAGCATGCAAGTCCACAAAATCAATCAGCTCCGCGACCTCCAAAGCAGAAGGATTCGAAGCATTGACGATGTTCAAAAGCACACCTTGAAGGACCGAGCTCGTAATGACCTCTTTAGGTTTCGTCCAGCCCAGCTGCTGGGGCAGACGCTCATGTTCTATACCAGTGTTAATAACTGCCTGCTCAGACTGACTGAAAACCTACCAAAGAAATACTCCACCCACGATCTATTCGCCGTCTGCGAACCCTCTTCAAAAGCAATTATGTAGGCGGCCGTCTCTCCATAGCTGAACGCCAAACCCGTTTCCGACACGCTAAAGGTCGGATTCGTCGCCATGGAGGTGTTCACCCGGGCGATGCGGGCTTGGGCGGCTGCATTCACGTCAATGAGAGGATTGGTCCAATATGATCGGGTCTCGTTGAAGATGGTCTGGTTGAAGTCGTGGTTATTCCCGAAGTAAAAGTCCTGACGGCTGGATGGGTCAGTATGATTGTCTTCACAGTATACGGCTGGCCGGACATACCTCAAACTGGCATCATGTTCCAAGATATTATGGCGACTAAGGTCATTCAGAGAGAACGTGGTAGCGTCTGGATCCGGGTTGGTGGTCAATGCTTCCTGGAATAGGAACTGGGACAGTTCGTCGGCCAGATTCAGGGAATTATTCAAGACCGCTACGACGCGGTCTTCCGTGAGATCTTTGCCGTCGTGTGGGAGGAACCCATGGTTTGCAAGTGTATTCAGCATCGGACAAGGCCCTCGCACTGTTTCCTTTAGATTTTGTCATGTACCAGACAACTAGACTCACCATCGTCCGGCCCGGGAGCCGACCAGGGAAATGGGTGTGATGACACCTGAGCCAACGCCGGGCTCAAAGACGCGGCAAGAAGGAGAGCAGTAGATTTCATGGTGATTGTGATGCTTGTGCTGTATCTAGGGGGCTGGAATCCCCCTATCTATATATGCGGTCGGGGGCAAGACGACAAATACCCCCCTTGCTATTGGTGCATGTGCCGCAGCAATGAGGGGGTAGCAAGTGCGTGACGGCAACCCCGTGGATGCATACTTGGGATACTTCCAGCATTCCAGTGGCTACATTTCAGGGCTTCTCAACGTGTTTTGCTAGATTAGGCAGGTGACCTTCCTATTCGAGCCTCCGAAATATTTCCCGTGGACAGTATTGAATACATCCCATGCCATTCCAAGAGCATCTTTTACGCCTGCACAGGCACCCTTAAATGATGAAGCTGATCACAGTGTAAATTGTCTAGAATATACCCTGCTGGCAATTTCTTGCCTGGTGCAAATCATACCATTTGTAAGTATCCATGCTCTACTCCACATTGCCAATGCGATGGCTAACCTCTTTGGGGCATCACATTCCTCATGGCGTGGGTTGCATCATATTCCGTCGAGCTATTTGGGCCCCTGACCGAGGTATCCTCGTCATATGCTGATTCTCCCGCGTGGTCTGGCCAAGAATGACTTCCGACGATACCAGCCTGATATATAATGGTGCAGGTGTAGAATCACTCATGACACTGCTGAAGGATATCATGTGCATTAATTGTAGTTCTGCAGACTCCACGTGGTGTTCTACATTCATGAACTGTGGCTAAGATGCCGCCCTGCTCTAGGCATTGTGGCAGCCGTGTTCTGCAGCTTATTGAATCAATAGTTTAGAGGTGTTGATAATGGGACGACGGCACGTACCACAGATTAAGTATTTCAACATGATGAGGTTATCCCAGAGATTGAAGGATGTCTGGCCTGTTCACGGATCCATTTCATCTATTCCTTGAGATCCTGTTCCAATAGTATCTCGTTGACCTCCATGTCCAGCCTATTATCATGGTACTTGTTTATTTATTAGTTAGGTGATGTTGCATGCTCCGTTATTAGACTACAGTGTCACATGATGTTACATCGCTATAGGATCACGACTGTCATACCTGAAAGACACTTGACATCTACTTACTATCATCATAATTGTGCACTCTGTATCAATAAGATCTAGAGCACACCGTCCAGAACCCCAACACCAACCGTCACGATTTCCTCGCCTCGCGGTACAATCATCGGGGCCACCGAAAGTGCAAACATCGAAGTCTTCAAAGGCATTCCCTACGCGGAACCTCCCGTACCATCCAACAGCCCGCGTCTCCGACCACCCCAACCCATCACCACCGCCCTAGGCACCGTCCACGCAACTAGCTACCCCCCCAGCATGCCCTCAAATGAACATCCAAGAGACAAAATGCATAACCCCCTACCACCGAACATCGCCTCCCTCCTCAGCCCCACGATCCCAAACCCCGAACAATCCAGCGAAGACTGCCGAACCCTAAACATCTGGCGACCCAAGAATTCCACCCCGGACTCCAACTACCCTGTCATTTTCTGGATCTACGGCGGTGGCTTCCAAGTCGGCAGCTCCATGGACCTTCCCGGCGGCCCGATTGTAAATGATTCCATTACCCTGAAGATGCCCGTCGTGTTTCTGAGCGCTAATTACCGTCTTGGGGTATTTGGATTTCTCGCTGGAAAGCAAGTCAAAGACGACGGATCAGCCAACCTAGGTCTGCAGGATCAGCGACTCGCGCTACACCGGGTAGCCGATAATATCAAATCCTTTGGCGGAGACCCACGCAAGGTGACTCTCTGGGGACAGTCGGCGGGGCGCCATGTCCGTCTTTTCACCAAATGGCTCTCTACAACGGTGACTACACGTACCAGGGGTTCCCTCTATTCCAAAACGCGCCATGATGAATTCAGGTAACACATGGCCTGTTGATCCGGTAGATGGCAACAGAGGCCAAGCGGTCTATGATCAAGTAGTGAGAAACGCCAACTGCTCTACCGCCGATGATACTTTATCCTTGTCTGCGCGAGTTGGATTACGATGCATTCCTCATGGCCTCCAACTCCGTCCCCAGCAGATCGGGCTACTATGGCCTCTCCTTATTCTACCTGCCTCGACCCGATGGCACCGTTGTCACCGCCTCTCCCGAGGATGCCGTGAGCCACGGAACCTATGCCAATGTGCCCTTTCTGATCGGAAATATGGAAGATGAAGGATCGACATTTGTCTTCAACACGACTAATATCTCTACCACGGCTCAGGTCAGCGGTTATCTCTCTCGCAGTACTACTATCGAGATGCGGATAAAGCACAGATCGATACATTGGTGTCCATCTACTCGGATGATGCGACGTTCGGGTCTCCGTTCAACTACCTCGAGCTTGAACTCGCTCTACCCGCAATCCAAACGTCTCGCGGCCATCTTAGGAGGACTTTACGGTTCTCCTAACTCGCCGGATCATCCGGACGGGAACGATGAGCGGTAAGCAGAAGACGCCCTCGTGATCTTCTAATGTCGTCGGTGTTCAACGGCATCCCGTATTTGGGCACCTTTCACGGCAGCGAACTGTACATGCGGGAGGTCTGGGCTATGCTGGTGGAGAACTTTTCCGGATCAGTTCACCGGGGATATTGAGCGGGCGGTGTCGTCGATGTGGTCGTACTATCTCTCGTTTGTGTATTATTTGGATCCGAATAGGGGGGGGGGGAGCAGACGCTGAAGTGGCCGCAGTGGGGAGAAAGGAACAGGTGATGAACTTTGGGCTAAGTAAGGATGAGATTAGGGCGGATGATTTTCGAGACGAGGCTACCCAGTTCCTGGTCGAGAATGTGGGATCTCTTCATATTTGAATTGGGCACCGAGGAAAGTTCACCGCTGTGTTGTACAGAGGGGTGGTCTCAGGGCCGGAATGTCTCGTGTTTTATGGATAGTATCTTTCTCAATCAAACATTCCCCCACGGGTGTCATTTTCTACACGAAGGAGAAAAAGAAAAAAAAAAAGAAAATATATATACGAAGAGGAAGAGAGGTTCCTGTATGTGCACCTGTAGTAGATGGAACAATTACGTTGTCACTAAGCTAATGCTTCCCATTACAAGGTCGGAGGAGCGAACAAGCGATACCCCCCGAAAGCTCTGGAAATGCGTGAGATGCTATGTTCATTACGGCATTTGACTCGCATGTATGCCTTTTCATACATGGTTTACAATGTAGCGTAAATGCGCATCTTGAGACAATAGGCTACTATATATAAACTGCACACAGATTGCCAATGCTTATCCCCTCAATTACCCAGCCCCCTTCCAAACAGCTCCATCCATGAAAGCACTCTAGGGCTGAAACTCAAGCTCCAGCATTCTCACATGGTGGTCCAAATAATCACGCACAATCGATCGGATTTCGTCTCGTACCTCACCGGAAGCCGAAACTGTAGCGGTTAGTGAATTACGGATATCACGAGCCGCAAATCTCACCCATAACTAGAGACTCCCCGGGGTCGTCGGAGGTGGCATCTGTAATAGTTAGCCCATTATTGGCGCTATGGATTGTGGCGATTACCTTTCGTTGCAGAGGTTTGAGGCTTGTTTGGGTCATTAGGAGCTGAATACACACTGACCGAATCTATACTCGTCAGATGATTGTTGGTATGATGGCAGAGGGAAATTACATGTCTCTGTATCCTTAGACACAATAGGCTTCTCATAATCATCGGAACGGGAATCTGTAGCAATTAGCCCATTGTCTCTAGTATCCGACAAGAAAATTTACTGTTCACTGAAGAATGGCCCGAGTCTTCCTGATGTTTGGAATGCTTCTTGGTATAGAACCCCGATGTATATAGCGTGCGCAGTGTAAAGCCATTGGCTTTACATCCTAGTCCTTTTGCTGATAGTGCAGCGGGAAGTACCTGGAATGCGCACCCAGTATGCCCCGTGACAGTAACTATTGTTGGTCACTTGAAATCTTTCTCGAAAGGCGGCATGTCACCAATGAAATCAGTCAGTTCGTCCAAGTTTGCTTCCCTGATGAGCTTCTGAGATGCGCGCTCTTTTCTTCCTCTAGCAATATGCAAGACACAATTTCTGCAAAATTATTTGGCTCCATGGGGCACCGACGTCCTCCAATGGTGGATTGCACAAGTAGTGCTGCTTCAAAGAGGTAAATAGCCTGGGACTGCAAGTAAAATGCCGCATATAATGTTCGGGACATCCTTATGGCTATTGGCTTGCCAGACATGATGACGATCGTGCGTCTGAATGGCTGAATTGTTCTAGACTCATGCTTTGCATTGACTCTGACAGCCAGTAGTTCCTTGTATCAACCTCATTAATGCATCTTATTAGGGGCATAGGTTTAAATTTCGATACTCAACGTTTACTATGGAGTGCTAGAAGCTGCATTAGCTTTTCGCGCGCGAAGACTTAGACACCTTTTAGGCTTAGGTTTTGCATTAGCTCTTCGCGCGCGAAGGCTTAGTAATTTTTTAGGCTTGGTCCTTTCTTGTATGCTACGCCCAACACCATCCTGTAAAATCATTTCCCGCCACATCAACATCAAAAATATTGGTCATGTGATTCTTAACTGGCTTTGATGCATATCCCCATGCGGAGTACACAATGTAGGGGCCGTTTATAGAAATAGTTATAAATATGGCGTCAACCTCTGCTGATACTGTACAAACTGTACAGGCACTGATAGCACAATTTTATCATTACCACCCTTGGAGCAGGTCAAAACTGTCCGGTTAGTATCCTCAGTTAATCGATTTTGGACAATGCTGATAAACGATACAGAAATGTGCTGGCAAAGACGGAAAACCCCAGCAAAATTCCCCGACTGCAAAGGGAAGTCTCAAGGAAACTGTATCCTTTTTGACCCGACCGAAAACCACGTCAAATGGTGTGTCGAGGCCGACCAAAGGGGGAGCGCGTGTCCCAACCCCGTTATAACCACGCAAACGAGTTCTACTCGGCGAAAAGTGGATTGCCCAAGGCATCGCACTCAAATCCCAAAGCCAGACGACCCTACTCCAGGCCCCGGGAATGCAGGTGGTGGTGGTTCGCTTGGTCAAAGTGTTATTGTTGGAGCTTGACGGGTAGGAAACCAATGTCGGTGCTATAACGATGAAAAGCGTCTTCAAGGCAAGATGCCTTAATCCCAAGCAGTAGATAGCAAAACAGAGCCGGCAAGCTTTTTTGACGGTTTGGGTCTCATTTGCGCCTTTATATTCAACATATACTTGGCGATGATCTCTTTGTTACTTTAGTTACTATGCAACTTGGATACATTACTTTGAAAATATAATTTGATTGCTAAATCACGTGCGAAGCGCAACCATAAGTGATCAGGCTAGAATCGTAAAATTGTTGTAACAGCGGTTCAGTTGTTCGTGGATGGAGTCTTGGCAGTTTATCACGTGAATTGCGGGTTTCTCTAGATATAAGAAGGGGGTCAACAAACCAGTGTTTTAAGTTTCCAGCTCTCAGTGACAATACATATTCAGTCCCTCATAAGGGTCTTTTTGAAACTCAAGCCTACAATGGCATCTTCTTTGTTTATGGATCTTGATGGGCAACCTATACCCGACCGCGAAATCCTAGGATATGGAAGGTCAGGTGTTGTCATATTGCGTGATGGGCTAGCCGTCAAAACGCCTTTAAGGCATCCATGGAGTTCCGAGGATGATGTTCAGGTAAATTTGGAGGTCCTTCAGCGAGAGCAAGAAGTCTACCGTCGATTGAATTCCCCTGGGAGCGGAAATGGTCAAATTGATGGTGTTGTGCCTTGTATCGGCTTCTCCACGAAAGCTATTCAACTCGCCTACTTGGAAAATGGCGACCTTCGCGCTTATTTGGAAAAGAATAAGCCTTCACTGGCACTCCAGATGTCTTGGTTTCGTCAAATGGCACGTACACTGGAGGAGATCCATGATAAACGTGTGCTTGTGGCGGATATTGCTACTCGCAACTACCTCCTTGATTCTGATCTCTCCGTCAAACTGTGCGACTTCACCGAAGCATCTGTTCTCCCGCTGGATACAGTAATGGAAGCAGCCGACGATAATGGGTTCTCTGTACAGACAGATATTGGACAACTCGGCGCAGTTATGTACGAAGTTGTAACAGGGTCTAAGTGTGAGTTTGATCTTTTCAAAGATAACGCCCCTGAAGATGGTCGAGCAACTTGGCCCCAGCGAACATTCCTGCCCAGCACAAACGGTCTGTGGATCGGCCCGATAATTGAAAAGTGCTGGACACAGGGAGGGTTTCGGAATGCGCATTCGTTACATCAGGCATTGAGTTCTTTTAACATGGAGAGTGAATCGCCGTCCCTGTTTGATCGTTCTCTAAGGTGTCTCACAGAGAGGAGATCCCTGGGCTTCCTAGCAATTGTTTTTGGCGCCGCAACAGTCCTTGCGACGTGGGCTCGGAACCGGCGCTGACGCAGTGTTTCGTGATTGGCAGGGGGATGCTGGGTATCTTAGTGTAATGAACGCGTACTGTTATGTATTGTACCATCCACAGTTGCCACACTAATATGTATTTCTTACCCTTAATCCATATTTGGATGTAGTCGATCATAATCCCTGTCAGGAAGAAGATTCATGTGATATGTCTATCGCAGTAGACTTCGCTAGGTAACCGGCCTGCTACCCCACTCGCGATGGACGGACAGTCTTCATCTTCCAGCCTGGGTTGCACTTGCACATTAACACAATGGGTATCAATGAGAGCAAGCTACTAGCTACTCATGTTCTTAAGGCTTGTAACAAGGCACAGAAAGAGGGTAAAATTGACCTTGACCCTAGCTTTCTTTGGGCTTCCAAGGTATGCTGCCTAATAAGGAAGCTGATCACTACTAGTGGTAACCAGCATAGGATATCGAGAATATCGCAAGGTCCGTCGTCAGGAGAATACCTGCTCGAATCAGTCGTCGCCAAAACAAAGTTGACCGAGCTGCCCAAATTTATTCACCAATACGTCTTCCTCAAGAACTACAGCCACTCTTAGAGCAGTGGAAAACCCTTCCGCAGGAATTTCGGCTCCGCCTGCCGGAATCGCGAGATGACAGACAAGCGCTGCCAGTTACGTCTCCGGATGAGTTTGTTGCGAAATCATTCTTGTTCCTTTGTGGCATTGAACGGGCTGTGATCATCGAGAAGATACGTTGTCGATTATGCTATGTTGCATTCTATTTGATGAAAGACCAACTTCAACGCGAAGGCTTCCGCCAGGACGCAATAGTTTGTCTCTCTGGCATGATCAAACGTACTGATATGGTCAGCGCTGGAGAACATGAGATTCAAGGAAAGTTGCGTACTTGGGTGGATAAGGGCGAGAGACTTTGGCTGCTGTCAATGGACCTTGAAGGTCCTGGGGTTCTGTTCCTTCTTCCTGAAGATATCGGCGAGAACATGTAAGATCTAGAAAGAGTCAATGATTCTGTTTGCTGACATATTTCTTTAGTTGGCTGCAAGAGCTCCCAAAGGGCAAAGGACCAAGACGGAGTAACATGCTGATGTCCCTTAAGAGAAGGGGTATTACGCAGGAAGCATCAAGAATAGATGCTCATCATACCGCCCACCAAATCCTGTCGTTGTTTTTATTTGCAGTTGGTCTTGTTTCCCATCGGCTAGAGCAGTATTTACGTAAGAATATACCTCATATAAGATGAGCGCATGCTGATAATATAGCTCCCCTCGGAAATTGCTACGAATCACCCCATGCAGGAATAGCGCACGAAACAAGTGTGCAGGAGGCACAAAATCCAGGGATCTCTCAGCAGTCTCCCACACCTCCTAACCCAACCTGTCAACCATCTGATTCCATGCCTTTAAACTTCACCGAGTTCAATCAATCGTCTTCCGGAGATAATATAGAGGCCCAAGCTGCCAGTTTAAACAGAACGGATGCAGGTGGCGAAATATCGACAAACGCAAATAACGGTATATCACACAATACACAGAATCCTTTCGATATGATGACAAGCGCTTGTCGCATGAACGACTACTCAAACCCTTATGACATGATGGAAAGCACAAGCATGTTCTCAAACCCAGATGTATATATGTCAAGCACTGCCCTCCTCTCGGCAATCTTCGGTCCCAATCCTTATGGTACAATGACGAGTACAAGTAAGCTGGGAACCGCTCAAATCTCGGATCCAGAAAGAAGTACTATTCATTAATTCGCATCTTCTGCATGTCATGTCTTTTTCTCGAAACCTAAGACCAAACACACTAAAGTGCCATTACCCTCTGTCACGAGTTTACTATTTCCTTTTATGAGGCTCATAGAAGCCTTTGTATTCTCTAGTCGGACTCTTTGGGACCCAAAGTTATCCGCATATAGTTCCAATGCTGCCGGATTATGTAGAACCATGACAAGATACGCAAGGAATGGCCTCGGGAAAAAAGGCCCTCTCCCGAGCAGGAAAACGTTCGTGCGGTTATCAGCGATTTCTGAGGAGTTCAATACATCTGCTGGAATCTAGTTATGTTAATGCACATCTTTTGCCAAAGTTTTTCTAATAGACATACCCTCGGCAGATGATTCCTCTCAAACTTCTGTATCACGTCGACACACGCTGGTGTGAGATATAACGGTTTGTATGATTGACCTTTCTCAAGCGAGTGACTCTGAGTGATAGTAGTATAATCGGCTGCTGCAATCTCAATGAGATCAAGAAATTCTTTCCCAGGTTCCACAAGATCCGCGAGGTTGCAGGCAATATCACTCTCCCTAGCACTCATTGCTTAGTAGGAGTAGTGCTTCAAGACTATTTTGGACTGCTCAGTCGTAAGCAACTGACGCTATCAAGAATATCAGGATAACTTACTGGGGCACTCCTTACTATCCACCGACAAGTGGCGTGAAAATAAAGCCTCAGTAGCACATGTCATGGCACCATTTCTTCAGTTGAGAGGGGCATGTGTTAATAAGTGGGGGTCGGGTACCATCACATGATTCAATAGCTGGAGTTGGTCATGTGATTGGGCATGATATTATCCTTCCCATGAATATTGGCATAACAATGGGCATAAACTTGATTTCGCCCATCCAGCCGTTTCCACTCAACATGCTAGGTCTATAAGGGGTCAAATTTAAAGTGTAAAGAGGTAGTATAGTCAAAAAATTAAGAAAAAAAGGAGCGATTAGATATTTGTACAAGAAATATGGAACCTTTAAGCTCTTCCCAAGCAAAGGGCATCCAGAATACCCACTACAGATGAAGGTTAAAAGAAGAAAGTTAACGTTAATGATAACTTGGGTGAGTATAAACATGTCAAGCTTAGTAAAACATGTCATACTCCCTCTCCGCAGGCGCTCGACAGGACACGTCAGCAGGATAGGGGTTGAGCGGGGTTACTGGGTGTGGAGTATTGAGGTTCAGGCAGTTCAGCCGAGCTTCAGGTGAAGGAGGGTGAACAGGGTGAAGAGAAAACAGCGAGGGCGCTAAACCCAACAAATCATAAAAAATGGGTGAACACCGACATACAACAGCAGGAATTTGCACCTCAGGGAGACTTCCCCCCAGGGCCATTTTTCCTCGACACTGCAAGTCACAGTACTCCTACTTCCACTTCCCCACCATTGGAGCATATAGTTTGATGATATCTAACCATAGTACCTACCATTATTTATCTATTAGTCATTCTTAGCTCACATATTTAACATAGTACGTGATACGTATGGCACCAAGAAAACAATAAATAGTAAATAAATAAACAACTAATCCTTGTCACAGGGCATACTGGGTGCGCATTCCAGGTACTCCCCGCTGCACTATCAGCAAAAGGACTAGGATGTAAAGCCAATGGCTTTACACTGCGCACGCTATATACGGGTATTCGGGAACAGGATTCAGGCAGGATTCAGGCAACCACACGGGTTCAGGTAGGCAGGCAGGCAGGCAGGCACCGTGACACAGTCCCAGTTACTGGAAGACCAATATAAGGATCGTAAAGGATTATAGATAATTAAATATTATAGGATTGTCGGGATTCATTTATTGATTCTATCTTATCTGGTTGAAAAATAGCAATATAGCACTGTCTGTCGAATATAAGATATCGAGTGTTTGAAACGGAGTGAAGACATTTTCTATTTCGAGGAGATTTTATATGTTGAACCTGGAGTAGTAAGATGTCCGTTTAAATATGGAAAAATCAGCAGACTTTCTAGTATTAAAGTCTGGACAGCCGGGTCAAGGGCACTATTCTGATCATCGAATAGACTGAAATATTGACGGCCCAGGATGGATGCTTAGTACATATTCTGGCCTTGCCTTGATATCCAAACCAATCGAGAAATACCCTGGTGAATTACTTGATAACAAATCACTAAGTACGTAATCAGACCAATTGGACTAGTTACAAGGCAAAAAATTGAATCAAGAATATTGAAAAAAGACAGAAAAAAACAGAAACCATTGCAACAACAACCAGCTTGGCATAGAGGTCAGATAAGTATCAGGACCACATTCAATTCTGTTGAGTAAATTGTCGGCACCGGGACCTCTTTTGGGATCATCTGACTTCAAGCGACCAGTCGTTTCGGGTCGTCAGCATAGCAAGATACCATATACCCAACAATACAGAAAGTTGGCCATGTCCACCAGCCGACCAGGGAATTGGTGAGGCAAGTGCTAATCGGCCGTTTGTTTCTTCCACTCGTTTCACGGCCACAAATTCAGTGTTCGTGAGAATATGTCCATATCGAGCTTTGTGCTGACGAATGTACCAGTTCAATTGTGATAGAACCTGTTTGTATTCAATCATATCTGCCGGAACCGTCGAGCGGCCTATATTAGAGTTCCACTTCTAGGAAACCTTTATGTCGCCGGGACCTCGATTGGGACTGGTGGCATAATCGCCGCCAACAACCACAAATGCTGTGTCTGGCCTGAAATTGTCGACTAGTGCTCCCCTACTCCCACCGTCATATTGTATTGGTGTGAGCTGACCAGCTGCGACAGCCGCATGAAGTTGCCCGAAACCCGCACGAAGTGCGCGTCTGATACGAGGTTGAACCAACTCCTGCCCAGCGATTTTGGAAGAGGGGCTCATCCCTTATAGCGGCGGGTGGAGACATAAAAGGATCTGGGTTCATCCGAACTGTATTCAGAACCGGACCGAATTCTTGGATAATAGAGTTATAGTTGAAGTCAGGCCAATGCATAATCTCGGTGATATCACGATGAAAATAGTGATCATTGGTGGTATTCCGAGAACGAACTACCCGCTGTAGTGGGATCGGTGGTAGAGAGATCAATAGATATTCAAGAAGAGACTGCGTCGCCGTGTCTCTGATCTTTCTTGCTTCTGAACATAAGATGCGTGATTGTAAAAGCTAATCTCACCATGCATCAACACATTATATATACTTATGGATGGAACTGTTCAGACCATGCTTGGACCATACTCAGTCCATGATACAACCATGCTGAGATTATCCCCCTGAATGCTGATACTTGGACAGTGCTTGGACAGTGCTTGAACCATGCAATCATGCTGGATAAGTAAGAAAAGAGAGAGGAGACTAGATCCATGAGCCAGTGAGCCAGCCGATGAGCAAACGGCTGACGTGGCCAGAAACCTAGAAAGCAAGGGATGAATTGTAGCAGGTCGGAATTAACATACAACTAAAAGCAATTAGATAGTTAGTTAACTAAGCACGGCTTTCTTAGTAATTGGCTTCAATCAACTATAAATTACTGCCGCAGGAGCACACTCTTGTGTCAGGGTTTTTCTTGACCCTGTCGCATGTGGGTGCCCATGGTCGCATTATCCTACTGATATTTTGGAGACTATTATCTTCCATAATGCATGCTAACACTGCAAACCCTTTAAGGGTAGACCCTGATATCCTCAAATTTTGTGCATCATTGCAACATTCTGAGGCTTCCTCCATATATAAGGTCATGCTAAACAACAATCATTACTGTCTCAAAGTGGTATGTCTGGTGCATCTCTGATCAATACAGTGCTGAGTCTTTTCAAGTACCACGAAAATGGTGATCCTGGCCATGCTCAAGATGGTCGTGACTTGAATCGGTTCCGCTGCGAGTTGAACGCTTATCGGAATTTGCAAGCTGGTGGAGTGTGCCAAAAGGGTGTGGTTCCACGCTATTTTGGTTACATCGACCAGCTTGACCCGGCGTCTTATCGACCTTATTTGGATAACTTCATGAATGATAAAAATAAGCCGAGAGGCATCTTACTCGAATTGTTGCCTAACACAGACAGTTTGAATTGCGTCAATTATTCCAAAGATCGCTTTGAGATTGCGATGCAAGGGCTGAAAGAAATCCATCAAGTTAAGGTGCTCCATAACGATCCCTATCCTAAGAATATTCTCATCGCTCATGGAGATCCTGAGCGAATTGTTTGGGCTGATTTCGATATTTCTACGTCTTACTCGGATTCTCAACTACAAGACGGTCGGGTGCAAACGTGGTTCGAGGAAGAGTTTATGTGGGCAGAAAGCTTTGGCACTCTTTTGGTATGTTAACCAACAAACTCCTAATCGTTTATCGTTTGGACAGATATCTGATGGAAGGCAGAGGAAGGATCAAGAGCGAGGCGAACCTCCAAACCTCAATTATTATTGATTCGAAGCACAAACTGGCCTTGCCGTGTGGTTTGCTTCAGTGAAGTTGAACATGGGGTGTTGGCTCACTTTTAGCGTTTTAGTGATACCATATTTGTTAGTTAGCGAAAATCTCAAATTAGTCAGGTTGTTGCCGTCTCCATTTCTACTAGATAATTTTCATTCCTCTGGAATGAAACATAATGAGACACGTAGCTGAGCATCGAGTGCGCCACCCTGAATACAGTGGCTTGCTTGTCACACTGCCTATTGATATCATATCTTGCATAGCATAGTCTTCGGAGCTGTCGTCAACATCGAGACGAAAAAGGTCAGAGTTTAGTATTGATCTTGAACGATATTTAGCATACAGTTCTGCTAATACAGTGATCTGCGAAATGAGCCTGCTCCCCAGACACTGTTTTGTTGTTTAAGAAATCCTTGGTTGCCGGCTTACTAAACAATGTCCCTTGCAATGATGGCCTTATCAAAGTATATACTCAATACAATTGGCTTAGCATTCGCGCCAAGAACCCTTTAAACTAATTAACAAGTATATTGCTGGAAGGTGGACTCTCATTCGTATCTCAACCTGCTTGAAACCAGTTGGTTATTCTCGATGAAGGTCGGGCGCCAATCTCCAGTCTCAGTAGGCCACACGTTTCACAGGGAAAACCGTGGCGCTCGGCAGAACTTATTGCTCCCCTCTCCTGCTTCATCCCATGAAGTCCCTCGACTGTCCGTATTATGTTTCTTCCCTTCTCGACGTACACCAAAGAGCACCGGTCTAGAACCTCAGAGCTATTTCCCTGTTTATTAATCGTCATGGAAACTGAAAACCGAGAACTGCGCGTGGGTCCCTTTGATATCATCAGGTGGCCAGACATGCCCGGCATTCCGGGTATTGGTGGGTGTGGCACTCTGATTTTCGGAAGACATGCTAAAACAGGACAGGACGGCATCATATAACCCATGAGGATGTTTTCATCAAAACGTATTGGTCGTCCTCCCTTTCACACGAGGCACACCTTCTTCATGCAGCATCCGGTGGAATGGGGATCCCGCTACTTCACTGGTTCGAAACAGTCCATGGAAGGGAGGTGATGATAACAGATACCTATGGCCCGGTTCTGGAAGAGGCTTTCAATCAATCAGGTCGTTACTTCAGCATGCAGAGCCTCCTTTTGTTTGCCGATCAGTTTCTCTCTCGGTTGGAATTTATTCACTCTCAAAAAAAAAAAAAAAAAAAAAAAAACTAAAAATAAGGACGGCATGGAGAGGTGCAAAAGAGAGAAGAGGTCAGCGGCATCATTGCTGCGCGATTTATGCACGATAGGCCACCTTTTTCGAAGCCCTGCTCTCATCTGTTCCCAATCCGGCACTGCCTGACCTGCTCTGCACCAGCTCTACCCTTCACCATACTCTGCCAGGTAAGATAGAAGCACATGCTGCAGCGTAGGTGTAATCCGAAGTGCGAAATAAGGATACCCTGCACACAGCAGTGTGAAGGTTGACCACGGTCAGCTAAGCCCCGTGCTCTCCAACTTCTCCTTCACCAACCGGTCAAACTCCGATTGTTCCTCGTCACTGAGGAGCTGGATCCGACGTCCCCAGTCTGTTTCCCAATTAGATTCAGGCCCAAAGAAGATTTTATCTAGCCTTTCTCTGAAGATCAAATCAAACCCAAAGCTATGCGTGGCTGCATATACGACCCAAAACTTTCCAGTTTCCCAGCTGTCCTTCATCCGCGTAGACAGCCTCTGCCCTTCATCAAGGCGGCTAAGTCGAATCCATTCATCTTCGCATTCTTGTAACACTTGGAGAAAACGTTCAAGGTGTTTTTCATAGCTCCGAGTCCAGTCGTCTAAGCCTTCTTGCCAGCGGTGCGGCTTCCCAAGGACCAGCCACCAGGGTGGGACATAGGTAAATTCAGCCGGTGCGGCGTACGAGAATTCCCAATCAATAACTCCTGTAATATTCTCATCGTCATCTAGTAGGATGTTGCCAGGCTTAATGTCGTCACACCATAGCCGAAATCCCGCATTGCTTGGAGGTAAAAGACGATCTTCTCTAGCCAGCTTCCGGAATAGTAGCCTGGCCAGGAATTTTTGACGGCAGTCATCCTTGGAGCTAATAGCACCATTTGGTTGATGCACCAGGTGTCTAATATGCAGGTCTGCCAAAGCATTGAGATAAGAGGATGATGTTGCAAATGTATTGGTAGGTAGCTCTGCCACAGGCAACACTGCTGATCGAACGAGCTCCTCCCAGTGTACGGATAAAGGCCGAGCGCCTATCTCCCAAGCCTTGTCGTCGCTGCCATTTGTTTTCGGTACCAATGATCCAATGCTCGACATTGGGGTCATGGCCAACCGAAGTAGAGCATCTGCGATCTGTCGATAAAAGAACGCTAGCTTCTCTGCAGGAAGGTTACGATTCAAGGCAGGTAGGTCTTCCTTCGTCAGACCCGGGGTGTTCAAGACCTCCAAGAGGCTTGTCTGGTGATCGATGTACTCCATCAATATGAAAGGGCCCAGTTGAAGAGGATTCTGCTCACTCGTCCCCCAATGTATGATGGTTGGTACAGGTATCGATGTATTTTCCTTTAGCCACTGCATTACTGCCACTTCCCCCTGCACTTTTTCGTCGGGAAACTGGGTAAAGCCGGGAATAGGAAGTCGAAGCACTACCGAAGACCCGTCCTTGTAGATCAATCGGTAATTAATATTGCCTGAGCCTCCCATACCTTTGAGCTGGATACCCTCGCCCTCACGATAACGTAGGATAAAGTCTCTGATTGCTATGTAGCGGTCCCAGTCGTGTAATGAGTCCAGCCAGGATTGGGCAGTCTCTTCACTTTTGGCCAAGGCGGCATCATCTGCGGTCAAGAATCGAGACATCCTCGTTGGAAACCGCCGCCAAACGTGGTGCGGGGAGAGGTGAACGGGGTATGTTCAGCGTCTGCTGGTCTGCTGGCCTTGACGGGGGACGGTTCACAACTAAGAGGTGTCGAACACCGACTCCTGATCGGATCCTGTGTACGGAGTACGTTTGGGCCATACCGGGCGGGGCTCAGGGCCAATGAAATCCGCTGTCCTGATACCACCTGACCTTGGATGTGGCCTAGTACAAACTAGGACTCGCCCCGAGTGACCATCGAACTCGCCCTCCGGGGTTCCCATCTCCTGTACTGCGTCGGTCGAGGCCATGCAAGTGACCGAATCTGGTCCTTGGAGCGTGGTGATGTGTCCATGCAGGTGGATCGGATCGCTTTGGCCCCCTTTGCCTTCAGGATACCCCTGTGCTCAGCTGATTGACATTCAAACACCTTCCCACCTATTCTCTAAGTCGTGCACTGGACTCAGCATGACAATCCCATCGATTGATAGATTGGCTGTATGCGCGCTAGTCCAAATACGACACACGCTAGACCATTTAGGGTAATTCACTGTTCCCCGCGACTACGGAGTAGTCCAAAGATCGTGAATGATCACCGCCGGCTTGTTCCTGCAGGAGGCTTGCACTGCAGCCACGAGCCAGACAATAAGCTTTTTAGCCAACTGTCAGTCAGCAGCATTGTGTATATCCACGAGGGTCATGATTTGATATGCACTACATTGTCCCCACATCATAACCGGCGGGGAAAGGGGGGGTCCATAGGCTAGCCGCCAACAGTACTCCATTCTCAGTGTATGGAATCGCCATTGTTCGCCAACTCGGCCCTCGGACACACCATTTCGGTTTTCACAACCATGCTTAAATGGAGATGAACCATTCCTATTATTGGGTTACAAACCCTGAAGTGGGGATCAGGAATGGATCTGGAAGAAGCTTAGCCATCATGAACCTTGTATGAAACTCGCTAGGCTAAAATAACCATTCCACTTCAATTACATCAGACTAATCAGAGAATACTAAAATAATTGTCCAGAATGTTCAGTCCCGCTTTTTAGGGACTTTGCTATGGTTCCTCAATTGCCGACGATACACACCCTCCATATAGGTTGATTTAATATCTAGCAGTCAAGTTACTACGTAAGAAAGGTGATTTGTTTCAGGATGTCTGAATTGATCATTTCAGACCTTTAACCCTGTTTGTAAATGATTCCCTGGTATCTCAAAAAAAGGTATTTATTCACGCCGCTGTGACCCTACTACAGCAGGACGCTATCATGGGGAAGCATGGAAACCTACATATGAACGAAAGTCTGTTTAAATCTCCCAGCGGCTATGACTAAGACAAAGCAACTAACTAACCAAGACAGTTGATCCTAGCCAAAACAACAGTCATGTCCACACATCATCTTTCCGATAGCCATCTCCACTCACATTGATCCTCTCTTGGTCATGTGACTACGCCACAACTCACCAGTGGGACTCCCTTCTGCTACACAATCATAACAGACTCACTAATGTTCGCCACAAATCCTATCATAGTGTTAACCTCGCAAACTGAAAATCATCATCGCACAACACGAGCAGCTCGGCTATTATGTCCGATACAAATGCGGGTCGCTTAACGTTACGATATGGAGCACCCAACCACCGATCCAACCCGATGGCTAGACAGCGTGATTGAGAGGATTGAGGCTGGCTGAGCAAGCCGTAGCGCGGTTTGAACTCCTGCTGCCTGCTTAGCTTGATATTTCAGCTGTCCCTGACCAGAACATTACGTGGTCTTCACCTGCGGTCTAGACTCCCACCTACACGTGCTTATGGGGAAAAGTAAATGGCAAAAGTTCCCGAGCAACATGCTATATAGCTGGAACCATGCTGCATCGCTTCCAACACGTCACAACGCACCATGGCACCCACCCCCACATTCCCCCAGAAATACGGAGAAGGCGATCTGCGTCTCAGTGTGCTGAAAGCTCTAGCTGACATCGAACGCCAATGTTCGGGCTACTATGTCTTCATCTGGCAGCACGATGGCCAGCCTAGCCCGGAATGCTCTCACCGTGCGGCGGGGGGTCGATTCGAAGTGGTTGCTTACGGCTCGATGGCTAGTACTTATCGCTATGACTATGTGCTGGTGACCGAGGGACGCGTCGTCTATCGGGGGAATAAACAGTATGCCCCATCTATCTACCTCCATACCAGCATCACTAACGAACCAGTCATAACATGATGGTCCATTCCCAAGGTGCCAACATCACCGACGATGTGATCAACTTCCCGCCGAATCTCTCGTCAGTCCACCCATCCATCAACTGCCTCATCCCATACAACCCTAACAAATCCCAAGAACCCTCACCAAGCCCACCGCTCCCACCATCGACCCCGCCAACTGGATGCGTCATCTCCGCCACCACCACCCCCCGACCTGCACCTCTCCGCCTTCACCATCCCAGGCACCCACAACTCCGCTGCCGGCGTCGGCGCTATCAACTTCCCCCCGGCTTACCTCCCCGACCTCCTCCGCTTCTTCGCCGTCGAAATGGCCGAATGTCAAACCGCCTCGGTCGCTGAACAGCTGGAAATGGGCATTCGGTTTATCGATCTCCGCACCTCCGGTACGGATTTGACATTACGGCACGGACGGGTGGAGCTTCGTCACACGCTACGCGAGATCCTCGATGTAGTGAACGGGTTCCTGGACAGCCATCCAGACGAGACCGTCCGCGTGGCGATTAAACGCGACATGGAATCCATCACGGGGGACCGGCAGCCGGAAACAGACGAGACTCGGCGCGCAGCAGAGGATTGCTTTAGCTCGTATGCCCGAGCATATACCGATGCCGTGGACCCCACGCTCGAGGCCAGTCGCGGGAAAATGGTCCTCCTCTGGGAAGAAGATCACGGCCGACGCGGAATACGTCGCGAATACCGGGGCGGCGGCCCCCAAGGTCGAATGGGAGTACGACGACCGGGAGCGACATTGGCAGGCGGTGCGGGATCTGGCGCAGTGGGTGGCGGGGGTGGGAGGATGTGCGGGATGGACGGTGGTATGGGGTGGGGGTGTAATAGTTATTGGGTGCCGGGGGGGGGTGGGAATTTGGATCGGTTGAAGGCGATTTCGGATCGCAGGTTTCTGAGTCCGAGGCTGCATGCGGAGTATACGAATTGGCGGTTGGGGGTGGTGCAGGTGGACTTTGCGTATCCTTACTTAGCTAAAGAGTTGATATTGACTAACTTCAGCTAGCCTCGATGGATTGTAATATATTATATCATTATTGACTGAGACTGTATTTGCTGTTGATTAAACGAGGTTGAGAGCATCCATAGGCAGAGTTCATTGAACAAACCCAAAGTATCTTCCAACCGTATAACCACCAGCTAAACAAAACATCTATTACCACGAGCAAATACCTCCCCCAACCCAACCCATAGATATATACTATCTAAGCTTCAAACCCCACCCCCGGCCCATGATCCGGCGACTTCAAAACCCGATCATATTCCCGATCAGCGAGGAAATCCTCGCGCGCGATGTCGTCGTTGCTGCGATGCTGCCCGTGGTTGTGGTGTTTGCCTTTTCATTCATCCCCCATTAGCTTTTGTTTATTTGGACTTGTGTATGTATGTATGTATGTAGAGGACTGGGAGGGAAGTATACCTTCACTTCCAGGGGGAGGGGGGCCTTGTGGATGACCTGTTTCTGCTAAGGGAGGAGACTTGGCTTCCGGATGGTCTTTATGCTCGGTATGCTCTTTGTTGTGGTGGTGGTGGTGGTGGAGATGCAGCGCGTCTTCGGCTTTATGGATGAATCCGGACATTTTCAGTATACTCTATATACTATATAATATATCTGTGTTTGGTGTTTGGTGTATTGCTTGTTGGAGGATTCTTTCTTTCTCCGAGAATGAATGCGGGCATGGGATGGATGTTTATATCCCCCACTACTCGTAAATGACGTAGAATCACCATGGATTAGCAGAGGGGGTTGTTTTCTTCCGGGGGGGATGGTGGGGTGACGTCATCGGGGATACTACTATGTGCTATGTACATGGATGGTGGACTGATCAGATTATTACACAGTAGTATAGTTGGGGATAAGAGTAATGGTGGGGGAGATGGGGATAAGACCCCTGACGGTCGGAACGGGCGGCAAGTCATTTGAGGTATGGGTATGGTTTATGCTATAGTATTGGCAGGTTTGGCGGGAATGCTACTGGTGGAAGGTTTATCTGATGTATCAATACATAGTATTAGTCTCTAGGATATTGATGGTAGTGATGCCACGTAAAATGAATATGAAAGGACATAAATATATTTATCTCTTATTCAATTACTACCTGTCTATTGCTTGATTTAATATCAGTATGTTCAATACCCGATGTCCTGATGCCTGCCTCTGTGGTATATATTCAATGATACACTACGCATTCGTATTTATCGGTTTGTATTCTTTTTACTGCATGATGAAGGATAGTATAACTCCTATATTACAGGTATGTAGGTAGCAGGTGACAATATCCACCCTACCTACTACATCCAACGAAGCTCACTCATCCATTCAATCTCTTAGGCAAACGAAACTGGATTACATACAACCCAATTATTCCAATACACCTACTGTAACTCCATCGTATCAATTACATATCTATCATAAGTCATAAATTCCCACAATCCCATTGCTAAACCCCTCCCATCTGCGCCCTCCTCCTCCGAAACAAATAATGCAGATTCAACACCAACGTCAACACCCACGCTGCAGCTGCAAGAGCACAAATGGCCGTGAGACCGTGGATGTACCGTGGGGCGTCGGAGGAGCGGAAGATTTGTGCCCCAGAAATGCCGGACAGGTTGGCCGACATGACGATTAATCTATTCTTATTAGCACCGTTTGGCTTTTGTAGGGGAGGAGGGGGGAGGGGGGGGGGCGGCTTACGCCATGGAGATACTCCGTTCTTGGGGAGTTTTACAGTAAAAGGCGAGCCAGCCGACGTTGAGGACACTAATCCATTAGTATTTGATGCGCGAGGGAGGGGGGGATGGGCATACTGCATGCTGCAATACGCGACGTTGGCAATCGCAATAACGGCATATTTGTGCCATTTGGTTGCATCCGAAGGACTAGTTCGGAGACAGGCATAGGAGATGAGGTTCCAGGTGACACAGAGAAGGACCCCAGGGCCACGGTGACCGGTTTTGTCACTGACATAATTAGCATCGTTACTCCTAGGGTTGAGAATAGGAGCGAGGGATGAGGCATACGAGATATAAGCGAGAATGGTGGTCCAGACAATACTGGCATACACCGGCACAGAGGTTAGGGCATTGGCTCGGACGGCGCTGAATCCAAACGACTTGATCATGCTCGGCGTGTAGGTGTTCAATCCCTGGAAGCCAGACATGGCGACCAACGTGATCATCATATGCTGGAAGGTTGTAGCTTGAGTGACCGTCTTCCAGATATCACGGCCGGTGATTTTGATATGGCCTCGAGTTTTCAGAGGATCATCCAGCAGCACCCGGTCGCGGATGATGTGTTTCTCACGAGGAGTAAAGTAACTCCAACGACCCATGCTGATCAACGGACTTCCATCGCCAGCCTTCTTCGGGATGAACATGATGAACAGGATCGCAGCGAAGATGGTAATCAGGCCCTCCACTATACCATTGTCAGCTGCATGGTCTCAGGAATTTAGAAAAGAAAGGAATACCCAAAAAAATCCACCTCCACCCCGCAAGCCCACACCTCCCATCCAACTTCAACAAACCCGCGGAAATCAAACTCGACGTCGCCCCCGCAAACATCTGCCCATAAAAGAACAGTGTCGTCCGGAAACTCGTCTCGGAGCGTTTATACCACGTCGACAGATAATACAACGCACCTGCACAGTCAGCCCCACCACTATCATCACCAATGGTAGGAGGAAGATGACAAACCAGGAATAAACCCGCCCTCTAACAAGCCTAATAATAGTCTCGTGGCTAGGAATGCCGGATAACTCTGCACGAAGGCCTGGAATGTCCCGACTAATCCCCAGGCCACGAGCTGCGCGGATAGCCATACCTGGGGACCTAAGCGCTGGAGGATGATATTTGAGGGGATTTCTGTGATTACGATCCCGGCGGAGAGTAACTGCGATCCGATGTTCACTTGGTTGGTGGTGATACCGAGATCCTTCGTGATGGTGGAGGTTAGGGCAGCGCTGATGTTGCCGCGGTCGACTTGGAGGCCGAAGAAGGCGAGGGCCAGGATGGGGATGAGGATGATGTCGATCCTAGATTATTAGCATGACACTATACCATAGTACAGGTCTGAGGTGGTGGCAGGGGATAACTCACTTCCTCCGCACCCGTGCCTCCTCCTTCTCATCCCAATCTTTGATAATCTCCATGTCTTCATTCTCGTCCGTGTATACCTCATCCAGAACTTTCTTCTCCGAGGGCACCATACCCTCGTCAAACACAGTACCCATACTAGCCGAGTCCCACAATGCAAATCATGTGGCGTTACTGCGTTCTCAAAGACAAAATCACGCACACACGCACGGGAATGAAAACAATGCTGAGTAACCTACCCATCAAATTGCCGCATGTGGGAACCATATTCTTATATGCAGTGTCCGGTGGAGGCAGACCGTGGAGGCACACTTCGGGTGCTGGATTACCGTGATCCACTATGAGTGACACGGAGGCGTGATGGCGCAATCGCGGCGGGTATTGATGTCAGGCGGCCACGCGTGCTAGTCGGTATCAGTGCCATTGCGTTGGGTTAAGCGATAGGTTCGTGCAGGATGTCGAAGGATCGATGGTGTCGTTAATACCTGTGTTGGTTGGGTTGTGTGCCTGGTGGATCTATGGATGCACCATGGTTTCCAAGGTTATCGGGTGTTTGGTTCGGCTATTAAACTTCCTGATTTAGATATGGCTGATCGGATGTGTCGCTTTATCTGATGCATTATGCATGCTCTATTCGTATCTGGTATCCATCTACACTGTTTATGTACAGATATTCATGACAATCATAACTCGTATTATCAAGTCCACGCCTCCCAGCTCAATCCATCGCGATATTGTAATCCCACCTGCGGTCCTTCGGCCGCAATGAGGTATCCGTTCTCGCATGCTGAATATGATACCTTGGGCTGGTTGGTGTAGAAAGCATCGTACTGCAGATGCAGTGCATCCCTTAGGCTGTCTACCGACCCGTCCGGATGCAGCACTCGCCACGGCTGGATGCAAGTGTGGCCTTGGCATGATTTCAGCACCAGGAGGAGTGCATCAACCCGATCAATCACGCGGGAAAGAGGTCGGCCCAGCAATTGCATGGAGTTTAACTTATAGTAGATGTTGTTCATCTGGTACGGATCCGTCTGCTGCGATTAGCTTCGTCACGAAGATGCTACATAGTACGTACCGACAAATCATACAACTCGTGGTCACCGTCACACCACACCGAGTAGTACAAGTTATACTCTTCCGACAGGATTCTCGCCGACTTGTACGTATTGTTCGGCATGAAGAACGCTCCTCCGTGTCCTGCTTTGTGAGTCTTCGTCCATAACGATGGAAGACAACTCACCAATAGACCCATAATCCCCCTCCAGCACCGCATGTCCCCAAAATTCAACGGTAACATGCTCATGCAGGATGGACTCGGACTTTTTGGTCGACACCGGCATCGGCGTCCCGTCAAAGTCCTCTCGCAAGGGAACCCCAGCCAACTCGAACAGCGTCGGCGCAATATCAATATGAGTGGTGACACGGTCAACGATCTCTCCCTCTGGCACGCCGGGACCGCGAATGTAAAACGGCACGCGGATATCCTCTTCATAACCGGTCGTCTTGCCCGGCGGTAACCGATGGTGGCCAATGTGATAGCCGTTATCGGCACTGTAAATAATATAGGTGTTGTCGATCTGACCGCTACTTCCCAGCCGCGTGATCAACGCATCTACCATTTCATCCACGGCCTGCAAGGCGCGCAGACGCTGTCGATAGAGATGGTCTTCGTAGTCAATGACCGTTTGATTCTGCAGTTCCACCGTCGCGACCCATCCGGCGCCCGAGTCCTACTGTCGTCAGCATCTACCGTTCCCCGACCAGCATACAGTACACACCTTGAGAGGATTGAAATTTGGAGTCCGCGGCACCTTCGCATCAGCAAACAAATGCGCGTGCCTCGGCGCTGGCAGCGGCTCGGTCATCTTCGGGGCGCCCTCGCCCACTCCCTCCACATCGATATTCGTGTGCGGCGCGATCGGCGCGACCGTCAAAAAGAAGGGCGAGTCACTGTCTAGTGCATCCTCCAACAACCCCAACGCCTTTTGCTGCATCACATCCGTAGTGTATTGTCCCTCGTAGCTGCGCGGCGGCTCATGGTTTCGCTGATAAGTCGAGTTCCAATAAGAATACGTATACGGATCGAGAAGAAAATCGGAGCCATTAAACCCATTCACAAACGGCGCATTGTACGTCCACAAACTATGCGCGTTGAACAGCTTCCCCGTGTAGAAAGTGTTGTAACCCGCGGACTGCAGCCACACCGGGAGAAAGTTATCGTTAAACCCTTGCGCGACAAACTTAGGATACCCCCCTAGACAGCATTAGCATTGCAACCCGCCCGGGAATGAGGGATAGATGGAATGGATGTACCATAAGGCGGCTTCACATCCGTAACATTGGTATTATGCGCTTGTCGGCCCGTCCAGAGACTCACGCGCGACGGACAGCACAAAGACGTAGTCACAAAATGATTCTGAAACTCGGTTCCCTTTTCTTTGATTTTCGCCTGCGTGAGCGGCATATACGCCGGCGAGTTCATGCGCAGGTCCTGATCATCCGTCAGGATGAAGAGAAAGTTGGGCTTGCGACCCTCCACCGATGGCTCATCCAGCAGCACTTGCTGCGTGGCGAGGGCGTCGCATCCGGCAACCAGGGCCAGTAGAGCCAGCGAGACGATCATGGTGACTGCCAATCTGTGGTGCCGTCACTTGCGGTGATGTGGTCACCGCACTGATAAAGCTGGTGGTGGTGGTGGTGGTGGTGGTGAGTCGCGATCAAGGCGGTGATGGCGCAGCAACGGGGCGGGATAACGCCATAGCTGGGATGGGGGCCCACCTGTCCACTCTGGAACTGCCGGCCATCCTCGGGAACAAATGCAGCTGTCTAGACTTCCGAGGGTCCTCTCATTCCTCCTCAATCTCATAGCCGACATGCAGGTGGAGCGCATGGCACTGGAAATGGACAGTCCCATTGGCTAGTTGTGATGCCATCAGCCCCTAGACGCAGTGATCCACACCCACGAGGATATTAGAGCGGACAGTCAAGGTCCTCTCAGCATAACACACATTGGCTGGTGGATTTACTCCAGGTTTGGCCATTGGGCTGGGAACTAAAGGTGTCCCCCTGTGGACCTCGGTTACGGATTACGTGCTTGCCTCTAAGATGAGATCATGCCATGCGATAACAACCAAAGCAAGTTGCTATGTATCTATGATTTAGATCAGGCCATGCGTGGCATCCATCAGCAAGGGTTACTTGGGTCAAGCCAGGAACCCGATCTCCTGCAGAAATCACTTAGATTATTCGTATCTCCGATCCGTTGTGCCGACTATCTTCTTCATCACATGACAGACCCTCTGTTACACATCCACCACATAAACACACTCTCTCTACTCGGTACATAGACATCAATCACCGCCAGGTATCATCCACCGTCGCAGTCGATGTGCCACACTCCTGAGGAACAGTGTACTCCCGGTTCGGGTCACTCTCCCATTCCACCGTTCCATCCGACTCAATCCGGATGAACTTGTACTCGAACGACTCGCCCGCGGGCAGGCTCACCGTCACATACCACAGCGGGTCGCTGGAGGTATACTTGTCAGCGCTGAGGGCCACACCATCGCTGGTATCCCAGTCACCCAGCTGCGAGATCGATCCCACCAGGTAGATGTTCTCTCCGTAAGTGGTGGTCGCGGTCAGGTCAAAGGTCACGGCCACAGCGGTCGGGGTGCTGCACGCGGTTGAAGTCGTCGTCTTGCTGGCGGTGGTGGTGGTCTTGCTGCTCGAGGTGGTGGTCACACTGCCCGTGGCCGTGGTAGTGGCAGTGGTGCCACTCGCCACGATAGTCGGCCATGAGGTAACCGTCACACTGCTGTAGGTGCCCGTGGCCGACGTAGCCGCACAGGTTCCAATCACGCTGCTGGCCGAGGTCTCACCCCAGGGAGCGGGCACGACCGAGTTACGACGGTTGTTGGCCGTCAACAGGGCAGCATACGACCAGGTCAGGTCGCGAGCAGAGAGCTCCTCGCCATCCGACTTGCTGAACTGCTCGGACAAGGAGCCGTTGCTGGCCGCATGAGTTTCCTGATTAATTAGCATGCACCTGGAGCAGTAATCTTGCAGTGGACTTACGACAATCGAAACGAATCCATCCGCAAAAGTCTTCACGGCATCCACAATGCTGCTGTAGGTGGCACTAGAGGACGAGTACGTGCCCGTGGCAGCATCACTGTACAGGGCCTGGAAGAAGTCCAGCGACACGTCGGTCACCTCCAATGATCCCTGCTTGTCCCACTGGTAGAGCGCGTCGTACAGCTGCTCTGCAGCGGCCAGGGTGCACAGGAACCACGGGTTACCGTTGTAGTACGAATCCTCAGGGTAGCGACCAACCGCAACAGCCTCGCTGTCCGTGTAGCCATCGTTGATGGTATAGATCGACCGGAACGAATCGACCACCTCCTTGTGGTTGGCAAGCGCACGCGGCGAGCACGGCTGGAAGGTCGTGTCATCACAGCCGGCCTCCGGGTCAAAGGTGTGGATGCTTCCCAGGAGGGTGTTCGCATCCTTGCCAGACCGACTGCTATCAAAGTTGGCCAAAATGTAGCTGCCAGTCCAGAAAGACTGCAGATAGCAGAGGATCTCGGGTGCCTGCGAGTCGCACCAGGAGCAGGACGAGCCGACGCTGGCCGCGAAGGCGCTACCCTCCACCAGGGCGCGGTGCTGCACAGCGATGGTGAAGAACGACGAGCCGTTCACTTCCTCCCAGAGATCTGCATCACTGATTAGCTCTGTATCCTTCTTCCTGGCTGACCGAACGCACCATATCCCGTCTGGTTCCAGTATTGCGCCACATACGACAGGTCGTTCCGAACCAGGGGCCACACAATATCCGTCGCGACACTAGTGTAGCCATTGTCCTGACCAGTCAGCTCTGCCATCTATCACATGCAAGGGATAAACATACAACCAACCACTGCCCAAAGTCGATCAAGGCGGTGGCTCTCAAAGCCGGACCATCCCGCTGAGGCCGTCCCCACGACCCGGTATAGGCTGTCTCGTCGACATTG
The DNA here is from genome assembly GCF_003184845.1 of Aspergillus ibericus CBS 121593. Classification (NCBI taxonomy): domain Eukaryota; kingdom Fungi; phylum Ascomycota; class Eurotiomycetes; order Eurotiales; family Aspergillaceae; genus Aspergillus; species Aspergillus ibericus. Next base: position 73,382 of record NW_020292115.1, read on the forward strand.
AACTTGGGCTCACCCAGTCCGCCCGAGGACAGATCTCCCGAAGGGTTGCTAATGCCCTGGACGATGGCCTGAGAGGAAATGTAGTGCTCAATGGTGGAGAGCAGGTCGGAGTCGCCATTGCGGAAGAGATCGACCAGGGTCTTGATGACGAGACCGGAGTCGCGAGTCCAGGTGTAGAAATCTAGACAACGCCCGTCAGCATGGAGCTTCTCCCATCACTAGAGCCACTGTACGTACAGTCCGGGTTATCGGTGCTGGGACTAGCGACGACAATGCCCGAGTCCGCGCCCGACACCCACGCGCCGTCCGCCCCGATGTTATTCAGGATGGCCGTACGTGCCACGGTCGCTTCGCTGCTAAGCCAGGAATCCAGGGTGGCCCGCTTGGGCAGCACCCCGGCGAGTCCCGAGCAGACGAGGCCGCTCACGGTGAGAAGAGATCGCAGCGACATGGTGTGAAGGATGAGGGTCGGTCAGAATCTCCAAGACGAGTCGCGTCTGCGGATCAGCCTTGAAGAACCGACCAGCCCCTTCAATTTATAAACCCCGCGCCGCGAGAGGGGAAGCACATGCAGGACCTGCCGGACCTGCAGCAATGGTGATGATGCAACATCGCTTCGCCTCTCGCCTGGATGCTCGCTGCAGGAGGAGTGGCACGCCAGCTTGTGATCCCGCAGGAACAGGCGATGAATCTCCGGTGGCGTGGGCTGGCCAGCCTATGGTTGTGTCGGGCCGGGCCGGGGGAAATTGCCTCGCCTCCACCGCGTCTGCAATGGTCTGCAATGGTCGGCAACGGTCGGCAACAACTGCTCAGCTCGCCCGCATCCTGGGGTTTTCACCCAATGGTTGGCCTCGCTAAGACGGGCTGCAATTTTACTCAGTCCGGGGATTCGCCGTCCCCGGTCGTGCATGGAAGGATGATTGGTGCAACTGCCAGCCAAGCTGCTATAACACGGAAATTATCATTATGGTACCTGAATCGCTTCCAGTGCAGTACTATATATTAGATTATATATCCTTGCCGAGGCCGAACATGACGATGATGACCCTGGCATCATCCAACCCTCCTCCAATTGCATCCTCCCCCTCAGATATGGAACGACGCCACATTCTGCAGGATCAACTCATACGTCCCGTTGCGGAAATCATCCGTGAGCAGGCTGGCACTGTTGGCTCCGAAATTCATCAGCTGCCGGTTCTCCTTCCATTGCGGCCATTCCATGTACTGCCCGCGGTTGGAGTTCGGGTCCAGCGTATAGACAAAGCTCAGATAGTACGTGTGGGAGGAGCTGGCCGCGTAGTTCGGCTTGATCCCATAAAAGACCTGCAGCAGGTCACTCCCATGGAATGTCCCCAGGATCGGCGTCCCGTAGTCATACGTGGCGAGGTAAGACCAGTTCGGCAGCTCCGGGGATATCTCCGCTGCATAGGAGAGGAAGGCCCGCCGGGTGATGGTAAAGACCAAGTCGCCAAGAATGGCCGCCAGCCGTTTAAACTGTGGATACCAGTTGTTGGCCGCGCCCGTCCGAAATGGGGACCCGTACGTCGTGGTATCGGGGTACTGGGCCACCAGGTCCTGCAGCAGCTCCTTGCTGGCGTCGAAAAAGAAAATGTTGGCCAGGTAGTCAACCACCTCGTCGACGGTCGTGATGTTGGACTGGAACAGGGCAAACAAGGTCCCCTCGTCTTCTTGGTCGCCCACAATAAACGGCACCCGCGCGTACTTGCCGGCCTTGCCCAGAACATCCGGCGATGCCGTCAAGGCGCTGCCGTCCGGACGAGGCACATAAGACAGCGCCACCGAGTTATAGCCGATGATCCCAGGCACGGAGTTTGCCGCATTGAGGAAGTCAGTGTAGTCGAGCTCGCGCAGACAGGCCAGGGTGTCGTTGGCAGAGGAGCAGCCCGCCGTTGACACGACCGTATCATACACCTGCTGTCCTTTCACCCCATCCACGGGATCCGCCGGAACCACACTGCCCGAGTCCATGATGGCACCCCGGAATAGGGGCTTGTCCTTGTACGTGATGTTGCCGTCGTACAGGATCATCTGGTCGAAGACGGAAATGGCGCCTGCTGATTCGCCCCAGATGGTCACCTTCTCCGGGTCTCCACCGAAGGCCGCGATGTTGTCGGCCACCCACTCCAGAGCAAGGCGTTGGTCCAGAAGCCCAAGGTTGGCAGAACCGTCCTCCAGGATCTCCTTCCCGGGAAGGAATCCGAAGCCACCCACGCGATAGTTGATCGCCACGAACACGACCGGCATGTTCGTATTGATGGACGAGGTTACCATAGTGGTTCCATCATACATGGCCTTGGAGCCGAGCTCGAAGCCTCCACCAAAGATCCAGACGAGCACGGGCAGCTTCGAGTCCGCCGTGGTCCCGGCCGGACGCCGGATGTCAAGGCTCAGACAGTCCTCGCCCGCATTGGTGGCCGCCTGGACCAAGGGGTTATCCGCGAGCAGGCCTAGGATGGATGCGGGGAAGGAGTCGTCGTCGGTGGTGAAGTACATCTGCGGACAGGACTGGGAGGCACCAGTGGCCTTGACCGTGCCGAGAGCCGTTTCCAATGGCTGCGGAGGCTTCAGACGCAGAGACCCCGTGGGCGCCTGTGCGAAAGGGATGTTGTTGAAGGTCTCAACGGCGCCGGCCGCCCCAATGATCGTGGCAGATGGCTGCGCAATGGTGACGGTAGGCGCGGCATCCCGTCGGGTCGGGGAGGCCACAACGGCCAGGGAAAGAGAGAGCCAAAGGAGGGCCTTCATGGTGGTCTGGTCAGTACCTGTATGGGTTACCGGTCCTCTCATGGGCCCCCAGGAGCTATATATACAGTTGCATCTTCACACCTCGTTTCAAGTGTCGAATTTCCATCCGGTCTTGGTGCACGGTCCGGAGAACCGGTCCGCCAGGTCCCATGGGTTCAGCATCGCCATGTGCCTCCTCGGTTGTGGATTCCTATCAAACACGCTACATTTTGGGTGCAAGGTCGAGAGACTCGACTTCTGGTGCCAACCAACATAGTCCGGGTTGGTCAGAAGACTGGCCGTCAGGGGGAATCCGGCGTGGTCGGAGAATATCGCGCCAACCGCGTGGCCCAGAAACACGAGAACTCCGTTTCATGCGCCCAAACCGAGGTTGGCATAACGGGGTCGCCGTCAGCCGATCAGCCGGTGTATACCACTGCTCGCATCCTGTTGGTCGCCCCAGCTGATTCGGGATGATCCCAAGCATCTTCCCCGCAGTTCGTAGGCTGCAGAGGCTGCCCTGCGGGGAAAGGAGCCTCGACCGTGACACTTTGGCTCCTCGACTCGGGCATTTCATCCGCGGCATTGAGTCTTCCGATTCGCATGTGTGGTGGTGCAAGGCAGCCACGCCGGGTGCAGCCGTGAGGAATGTGGCATTGATGCAAAGATTGGAATCTGCCCCAAAAAGAGAGAATGGTATCATATGCTGTTCGGGTCGTGGGTCGGCGATCGTCGGCTACCGAACCACACCCAAACTATCGTCTAAAGGATTATGCTTTATGGTACACCCAGCCAAAAATAAACTCCAAGTCCCAAAATCAAGCCAACGCCCCTGTAATTTTACATCCTGAGCCCGCCAAAAATCAGTCGCTTGCCTCTCATTCACTTTTCCCATCCATTCCATCGCTCGAAATCCCCCGTGTCGAGGTCGAACAAATCCAGCATGCGTCCGACACTCTGATCGATAAGTTCCTCAATTCCCCCGGCCTTGATGTAGAACGCCGGCACGGGCGGAAAGATAACGGCTCCAGCCCGTGTCACCTCCAGCATGTTTCGCAGGTGAATCTCGCTCAACGGCGTCTCGCGCGCCACCAGGACCAATCGCCGGCGCTCCTTGAGCATCACATCCGCCGTCCGGGAGATCAGATCGTCGCAGAAGCCGGAATGGATAGCCGCCAGGGTCTTCATGCTGCAGGGTACCACAATCATTCCGTCGGCGCGGAAAGAGCCGCTCGACACCGGGGCCGCCATGTCGTTGATGTTGTGCACGTGGTCGGCCAGTGCACGCACGTTGGAAGGATGGTAGTCGGTCTCGTACTTGATGGTGGCCTCCGCCCATTTGCTGAGCACCAGATGGGTCTCCACGTTCAGGCGACGCAGGGCGATCAGGACTTTGATTCCGAGCATGGCGCCCGTGGCGCCCGTCATTGCTACTACAATGCGACGTCGGCGGGGCGCAGGTCTCGCAACGGCCACTTGATCATGTTCGGCGGCCATTTCGCTGGCAGGAGGGGATGAGCGACCGGAGTTGGGTGTAGCGGTACCGGAGAGGAGTGAGTTAAACATGGGTGCGGGTAGATGTGCTTGGATGTGAAGAACTTATAGACTGTAGGTCGCCTCTCGCACCGGTTTGATGTGGATGAAATGGATTGTGCTGGTGACAGTCGGAGGATAAACTGTCGAATATATACAGAGTCAGTGGCAACCGTTAGCTGCAGAATCATTTAAGGTGATGAGCAAAGCTTTCCCAGAGTTATTTATCTTTCCGGGTCATCCTACCCACCTGCAGATCTCGAGTCCCCGAGGCCCCGAGCCCGAGACTCCGAGTTACGTCATGAGTCGCTCACATAAAGTCCAACTCCTTGGACAAATCAAATACCGGCACTGTTTTTATTAGCTCGGCACCCCGGATCGGTAAACACGGCATACCATTCATGATCGAATCCAGGTAGGTTGCGGGTGAAAAGTCCTGGCCAAAACCGTCCGGGAGGCCGTCCGGCATCCTGCAAGATCAGCATCCATTGCCGCTCTACAAACACGAGTGGGTGCATACCCGTACGCGGGCACAAATGACTCGAGCTGTTCCGCGCGTTCTGCCCCGACATTTCCGTCCTCCTTTTCTCGGTCTACCGCCGTCCGCACCGCGTTGCGCAGGGTAATTAACGCCCGTATGTGTCGTTCAGATAACCATTGGCCGTTCTCCGACGTCGAGCTTTCTGCGGTGCCCCCTGAACCTGCCGCCGAAAAGACCTCAATTACCCTCTGTTGCAAGTCACGGCACTCAGGATCATTCCGCGTCTCCTCCCAAATGCAGAGGAGCAGAGTGGAGCTGAGGACGGTGTGGACCATTGACCAGCTCCGAAGAGGGACCACACTCAGCGCTTGAAAGTCCAAAAAGGCCCTAGACGCGTCCATCAAGCTAAATTTGGCGCGTGTACGTAGAATGTCATAGGATGAGTCGCGAACTGTAGTGCGCTTCAGGGCTGGCCGAGTCAACACGGATATGGCAAGAGACACGTGCATTTTCAACGCCATGTGTTCTAGGTTGTGCTGCAGTGTTTTGCATTCTTGGCGGTCTCGCAAATGTGGCTGGGTGTGTTGATAGAGACTGTCAATACTAGCCAGAATATCTAGCTGCTGCGCAGTTTGCTGTACGTCAGGGCCGTCTGTTGTAATCATACCCAGCGCAATCCGGCAGAGGAAATACATGGCTTCTGTGTAAGACAAGTCAGTCCTGGAAAAGATGGAATAATCTGGAGCCCATCCGGTTATGGAGACAACCCGAGGGCGATCGTAGCATAAGCAGAGCAGGCAATCCTGCCAAACGACAGTGAACCTGACTTGTCAGCCTGCATCTCTTGCGTAAGGTTGGGTACCCACCACAACCGCCGTGCTTTGTACTTTAAATGGTCTGGCAGGTGTGCGACACTCTTTTCAGTGTGGAGACCCAGTGTCTGGGCGAGACGGACCGTCGTTCCTAACATGGCCCATGCTGCATCCGACTGCCCAGTATTCTGAAGCGTATTCCCTATGATGAGAAGCGTTTGGATGATGTCCATCGTCGGGCGGAAAAGGAAGTTGGCGAGTCGAAGGGCCTGGAAAGACCGCCTAGCTTCTCGTTGTGAGTGCAATGTCCACATAATACCATGATGACATACCAAAATCCTGGCATAGTTCTGATCGCTGGACGTATTCCAGATCAGAGTAATGTGCACCAGAAGCCAATGTCGCAAGGAGCAGACTGATGAGACCGACGGACCGATCAGTGGCCCAGCGTTCGGAAATACGAGTGGCGTCCTGCAACTCCCCAGCCGCGAGGGCAGTCAGGTACGAACAGACATCTAGCTCGAAGCGTTCAATATCTATGATTATAGGATTGAACGGGTACGATGATATACGATAGAAATGGAAGAATCTGTCACTGTTAGAGGACCCCACGACTAGCAGGGTATGCTTACTTTAACAACTCCGTGCGCTGCGGCAGGATCCGTAAAAGTTCTTTCCATCGATCTTGAGGTGTCCTAAATTCCATGAATGGGTAACTACCGTAGGTGTTTTGCAGCCCCAGAACAGAGCCCACCTCACGGGCCATGGAACCATTGGCATCTTGAGTGCGATGACGGAGGATGGACACCACCGAGTTGTCGCCCGAATAGACAAGATCATTATCAGGACCATCCGAGGATGGCATCTGGGGAGCATAGTACTGTCTCAGCTGCGACTGGATCTCGGACTGACTGCGAACTGAAGGCTGAGTCTGAGGCTCGAGATCGGGTTCCCCCTGGGCAGCTGGGGTTCGGCTCAAATCATGAGGAGCAGTGGAGCGACGCTGCTGGCTCGCGTTCCGAGCCGGTTTGGAACTAGATAGATCTTGATCATATACACAGATTTGAGGATGGCCACGCCGGCGACAAGTCCGACATGGCACCGTGTTATCGCATTTCACCTTGCGCTGGCGACAAGGATAACACGCCCGCGCCTCGCGCTGGTTGCGTTTCAATCGCAACACGCGGTCGATCTCTTGACGGTCAATGGGGGCAGACATCAGTATCTATGGCCGGTGTATTCTTAGTCCGATTAGCTCATACTCCGCTTTCGACCCTCGGAAAGCGTTCTCAGTCGCGTTGATGCCCAAGGGAAGCGTTGCGCCGCGGATCTGGTCGGCTTCTCGGTTCCGAGATGAGTCAGCAGCGGGCACCCAGCTTTCAGCATTCCAACTGGGGTGGAATAGGGAGGATGAGCTTGGAGGTAAATGGAGTCGCTTTGATGGGCTGGGTGTTGGGCGGATGTGGAAGGTGGATGATATTGTGAAGCTTGCCAAAATGTGGGGAATGGAGAAGGCGCGATATATATATCCAGGGTGGATCGCGATTAATTAAATTCAAGAAACTCTACGGCTACACACCGACTATCACTTGTGGCGTCCGTCCGCCAACGCCTTATTTTGCTTCATACCCTCCGGGTAAGGTAAACTGCTTCCACTTGCCGACGAGTTTTGCATTTTTACCAGTCCCAGATGACTGGAATGGAACTCCGTCTTTGTTCGATAAGTGAGTGATTCGGTTGACATGGATTAGTGTCCCAGGCGATAATCCGAGACAAGGAGGTCTCAAGCAATACGGAAACAGTCATTCTTCATGCCGATGGATTCGTCAAAGAACGGAGCCCTGTTGTTGGTATCGATGCTCGAGGAAAGATAGCAGCGGCTTTGAGATTGGGTTCATTGATATCCATCTCATCGCAATCAACGGTAACCTCGCGAGATTCCACAAAAGAGCGGAACACTAATTGATGGGCTTTGCAGAAGTTTGATTGTTTATCGCTGCTTGCTCAAAGGCATTGGACGGGGAGTCTGAACCTGAGAAGCGCAAATCGAGCAGGCACTGTAGTCCAGTGTTTAGCCATCATATGTCGAGGGATATTCTATGGTAAAGCCTTGGTGTTGATGACTTTCAGGAACTGCAACGCTATGACCGGGGCCATGTCGTTCTTCCGATAGTCTTATAGTAGGCCAGACTGTCCGTCCGAACCCCCGAGCCCGAATGCCCGCACGGGTAGTCACGGAATACACCCAACACCCATGTCTAGTGCCGACCCGTGCCAATTCATATACTAGATGATTAGCGCTGCTTGGCACTATCACTTATATCATCTTGTGTAAATTGCATGCAGTCCCATAACTGGTACACTATGGAAATCAGTTACTATCACACATGACAACCACAACACTAGCGTCTTATGCTAGGCCAGACTTGCCCCAGCACAGATTATAGCAAACCTTGTGCATTATGTACCATGGTAAGTATTTTATGAAGAGCAAGTCTCACCATACATCTCCCTCGAGTCCCTCCTAGGGGCAGACAATATGAACCATCGCTTATTGAAATCAAATAGGTATCTCTGATCGCACACCACACTGGGGAATATGCGATAAATGCAGCGGCTTGCCGAATGCAAACCCCAAATATCACTGAAAGCAGCTGTACTCACAAGCACGTGATCCGTGATGTGCAGTGAATCAAAAGTCGAAAGTAAACCCAGCTGCTCCCAAAGAGTCCTAGCGCCTTCGCTTGTGTTGTTGTTGTGTTCAGAGTCACGTTGGATAGAATGTTCATCATACATCAGATACATCGAATGAGCTCCTGGGATGCGTCTCATATCGCGTCTATTGGCATCGTTCCGAGCAAACATGGCGTCAAAGCTCGACAACAAAGATAACCCTTACATACGGTTTGTCAGAAGCCTATATCAGGCGAAGAAGCAACTGACCGAAACAGCCTGTACTTGAGCCCCGAGGGCAGCGACGTGTCCATCATATGCGGAGACAGCATCTTTCCCGCTCACAAGAAAGTGTTGGTGAATCAGTCGGGCTACTTCAGATGTGCCTGTCACGGGAAGTGGAAGGTATGAACGTGACTCTAGTCAATGCCGGATTCCATCCGGCAGTCTAGTTTGAGTTTGGCTGACTCCATTCAGATCCTGGTGGAAGAAAAAAAGAACATCGTGCTCAATGAAGACCAGCCTGTTCTAATCAGGAAGATGCTTCAATTTCTCTACACCGGAAGCTACACTGTTGACACCTATGGCTTGACCATCCCCGACCTGCCCAATGAGCGTCCCAATACCATGGTCAAGGCCGACTACCCCGACAGAGGCGATTATCCCGACGAGGATATCTATACGCCCTGCTTCCATGCCATGTTGTACGCCGTGGCTGTGTTCTACGAGATCCCCAAGTTGGAAGAGGAGACCATCAAGAACTTCCGGCAGTCTCTTTGGCAGATTCGCGAAAAGGAAGGGTTCCAGGCCGCGGTGATCGAAGTGTATTACGCGACCAACCCCAGTGAGCGGAAGCTGCGAGACTGCTTGGTCGAAATGGTGATTCGCCATCTGGAGTTTTTCTACCGAAAGGGAAATGAGCCTCAGATTCTGGATCATGAAATTCTGGATTACGTGCCGGAATTTTGTCGGGATCTTTGCATTGCGAGCATGATGGCAAATCGCAGATTCGAGTCTGATCTGTTTCAGTACGGATGCGCTCATGTGCAGATGAAAGAAAAGGTGGCCCGGGTTGGCAGAGAGAATAGTGCACTTCGAGCTGAGCTTCGTCAGTACAAGAAGAATGCTGAGGAGTGTGACGAATGATATGCCATGATTGATGCGGATGGGTGGTTTCACAGGTTGTTCACTGCTGGTTTAATATGCTCTGCCGTTCCTCAGTGGTTATTAGCGAAAATAGCTAGAAAGCCTTAATTAATCCCATAATAATCCCATCTCGTTGACAAATGATCGCATAGAACTTTTTATGATAGTATCACATGATGTGCTCTCCACCAGCCATAAGAAAAGTGCTCAGTCTTCCTACTCAACGCCTACTCATACACACGCCTCTCATGACAAGTCTCACTCTCTTGCACCAACCCGTCTCTCTCCTAAGCAACCCGCCAACCACGAAAGCACCTCGTCCATTGCGTATCACTCATGGCAACAGCACCAATAAAAAGACCAAAGACCGGTAAGAAACCCCGAGTCCATCACAGCAGTCAAACAAAAGACACGTCCCTCAATAAAACTAACAACAAAAAGCCACAGAGCCCCCCAAAACAACCATCTCCAGGTACGAATCAAACACTTCCGCCATCCCTACAAATACCTCACACCCATAAAGATTCTTCCTAAGCACCAAACGGAGCGACCTCACAATCGCCTGCGAAGACCAAACCTTCCCCGCCCACCGATGCGTCGTATGTCCACAATCCAGCTACTTCGCCCGAGCCTGTAACGGACATTTCAAAGTACACCCACCCCCCTCTCTTCATACAACACAAAAAGCCAAATCTAACACGTTATCCCGCCCAGGAATCCCATGGAACCATCGAAATCCAAGACCTTAAGCCGATCCTCGTCGAGAAAACGCTTCAGTTCTTATACACGGGCGATTATACCACCAAAAGCGACTTGCCGAGTAACAGTCCCACTGAAAAGTTCGGCCGGACCAGCACACTATCTAGTCCCGTGTCTCAGAGCTTTCCCGTACATCTTGTGACCCAGGCAGACGACCTCTGCACGGCGAGATTCCACGTGCGGATGTACGCACAGGGGAGTTATTTTCAAGTCGATGCATTAAAAGCCAAGGCGAAAGAGCACTTCGCAAAGGCGTTTTTGGAAAATGTGGATCGGGGGGTCTTTGCTGCTATTGTGGAGGAGGTGTATACGTCTACAGTGTCGTCGGATAGGGGGCTACGGGATATTGTGGTGGAGAAGATTATGAAGTTTCTGCCGCTGTTGATGGTGGCGCCTTCGCCGTTGGTGGATGGGTTTGTCTTGGGGTTAGTCCCGGAGTTTGCGGTGGATTTGTGTCTGGCTTCGTTGGCGAGGAATGTTGAGATGGAGCAGAAGGGGGAGGGGAAGTGATGTTAGGGAGAATTATTCCTTTTTTTAATTGGTTGTGTTAGAGGGCGCTTGTGGTTTTGGGTGAAGCGTAAAAGCGACGTTCTTGCAGGTTGTGTGGGAGTGAGGGGATGTATATCTGAGACGTTGGTCTCTCTTACTCTTCCCCCGAAGATGTGATCCGAAAGTATCTGAATTAGCTAGGCCTGTACCTTGACATGAAAAGTATGTGGTTCTACGAGAGTGCAAGTGGATACTCAACCTGCAATATGAACCGCATTGTTGTGCCAGGCCGTTGGTTGGATTGAGGTCAGTGGGGGCAGAAAAAAGTGTATCTACCCTACCCCATCCATGCTCTTGCTCACCCATCATTACCCACCAAACCCAGCCCCCCATCACCCCCCGGAACCCTCTAAAACCACCTCTTCGCCGTCCTCTTCTCCCTCCTTGTGTCCGAAACAAACCTTACCTTCTTCCCTGACTTGGCATTCGTAACTGACATGTCTAACCCATGATTAGCACCACACATCACCCAAAAAAAGAAAAAAAAAGGCAAAATGTACTCACTTGCATAATTCTCATGCAGAATATAAGAATGCCCACACACCTCACACAAAACGGTATCATCCACTGTGCCCGCATCACAGACGCAGGTTCCATCCCTGCAGGCACATTCATACCCCGGGGTTGAGAATTCGCAGCGGCCGAGGTTGAGTGTCTTGGGTTGGGACTTGCGGTGCCTGGAGTATTTGGGACGGGAGTTGATGGGGAAGAGGTGGAAGGGGTTGTTGGATTGGTGGGTGGGCATGGCTGGTGGATTCCTCACTGGTTGGAGGTGGTTCGAGGTTGAATGATCGAGATGTTCGGTTGTGGTGTGGATTCAGGGTTGTTGTTTGGTTGAACAGTGAGTATGGGGCTATTTATGGTAATGAGAACTGCAACAAAGCTTTAATAGGGGAAAGACGAGAATGTAGGGTATAAGTGGAAGGTTTCAGGGAGGACACGTCAGGATGTATTCTGCTTGAACAGAGATAATAGGGAAATGCTGTATGGTGGGTGAGACACCGAGCGATATGCGTTGCTGTCATTCTCCTATTACCACTGTTAAAACCCCAATCTTCCCTTGAAGGTGTGACTTATCGCTGTTCGACACGAGCATTTATTCAAGCATCTGAACCATCCTTGGACCATTTTCAGGCCGCGTGCTGTACATCTTGCTGATAGGTATGTGAGCAGACAACCTCTGCCTACTTGATCTTCAGTGCTGGAAAGAAAGGTGATACTAATCTTGGAGACAAGCTGGGGGATTCAGTCGCATCAGCTTCGATCCATGGGCATGTGTTCATGCTCAGTGGCACTCAACGCCACATCACTGCCTAAAAAAATGCAAACTAACATATCGCAGTCTGGATCCTAGTGAGAGTGGCAAAGTCATTAGGAACTTGTCATGTAATACTCGAGGACAAGGAGAAAATACTCACAGCTGCTGGGGATGGAAAGTTTCCCGAAAAGTGACGAAAAAGACCAGACGTGTCGCTGTATCAGGCTGAATATCTGATATCAGTTAATCTAATCTTTCACGGTATTCTTCCAAAGTATTGACCTTTCGCGTGGATATTCACAAAAATATTGTTTTCAAAGCGGATGGAACCGAGACAACAAAGAACGCATTGACGCGATCCAGATGTAAGGTACAAACCAAGTCATCTTCTTTGAAGGAACCGACATTTCTCAGCTCGGCGCGACCCGTCTCTAGACTTTGGAACTCCAATGAGGTGCTTGTTCAACTGGCATCCTGCATTTCTGGGTCTCGAAGCACTGTCTCCATCTTTCGAGGGACAGCTTAGGTGGAGGTGGGTGATACCTTTTGTGCGGTGATACCGTAAATGCCTAAGAAAGAAGACTAATGGTAGCATGTGCCCAGCAGGATGCCTCACGAAATTATCCTAGAATTGAAGGCAGATGGCAACAGAGTATGGGAATATGTCTCCTAATTTAAACCTCACATTCTATCGACAGGTATAAAGGTCCGTCAAATCCTGGTGATAGTACGTTCACTCAACGAAGTCAGAACCCTCTACTCAAGAAATCGCTCTTGAGGAATTCTTTTCACCCTCACATTCCTCTTACAATTCGACCCAACTCGACCATCCTTGCCAGCAAAATGGCTGCTCCCCAAAAGCTGAACAAGGTCAATATCGCCTTTGAGCTATACATGAACCTCAAGCCCGTCGAAGAACACAAATCATTCGATGAATTTGCCATGTGTCTCACCTCCAAGGATGGCTATAGGTTCGTTAGCCATACCAAAAATCAAGGACTTGCAGCCTGTGTATCTGATTCCGAAGAAAGCGAGGCAAACAAAGCCGACAAGGCCAATGACCCATATGCCAAGGCCTGGATAATGACTCAGCGAGCCGAAACCATGACCCACGGCCGATGTATGTCCCCCCCCCTATGATTGTGAAACGCAATGCTAACTAGTTTCTACAGGGCCGGTTCAGTTTGAAAGTCCTTTATTGGAATACAACCTGGACGGGAAGTCTGGGGGTGACGACTGGAGAAAGGTGGTTACATCTTACTTCAGCCAAATCATGAACTCTAAATCCTTCCACGCCGAATTCGAGGCTTGGCTTGTTCCTGTGTCACCCTTGGAAGGATGGAACTGCGAGTCCTTCAAGGCATTTTGTCTCACGCTTGTCCATTTCGATGAGCAGCTTTTGTACCTGAAGCACACCGTGGGCCTGGAAGAAAGTGACCGGATGAAGCTGTTCGAAGACATTCGAAAAGCCACCATCATGTCGGATATTGGTGACATGATGAACAAACGCACATCGGGTAGCTGGATGTATACTGGAGTCAACCGTCACGCGAGAAATTCTCTCGGTGTTTTGCAACTGACAAAATATGATACTTCAACTGGGGAACTGGTCGACTGGACCGAGTTGCTCTCCCGGCTTGTGGAGGCATCGGCTGGGGTTACTGCCGAGGAGTTGGTGCGGAAGTATCCGCGAAATGGTACTGGGCTGTTGCGGTTTATCCAGGAAAACACCAAGGGGGTTGATCCCGAGTGGTTGATGACGGTTCCTGTACAGGTCATCCCGGGAGAAGAGTAGGCCGATCGTGTGAGGTGCACCAATATTCACTATGCCATAGATAAAGACTATCAATATGACTATACTGCATAGCAACAGTAAATATTCCATTAAATTCTCTGTATACCACCCACACAAAACACTATTCCACAAGCACATCCCGACTACCCGTTCTCGGGATCGCGTCTCGGCCTTCGGGGCCTCGGAGAGCGAACCCATACCCACCGCCCCACATCGGCTTGCCCCTCGCCAGGAACAGCCGGATACTGATTCCTGATAGCCTCCCCGCAGCTGCAGTCGATAAGCCGGGGACATAAAGCTGCAGGGCCCTCCATCGTCTTACTCACCCAGACACATACCCAGTACAGAAGTGCCAGTCAAGATGTTCTACGAACCAGGAAAGACAGACCACGGCCTCCCTCATGATCCGTTCAAGGTATCCCCCCCTGTCCCCCTTATCGCTACTGTACCTGAACCCATGTGTTATCTACCCCGCACCACAATCCACCACCATCCCTATCCCCAACAACCCCTCCCCAGATCTCAACTAAACACAACCATGAAATAAAAACAGGCCTGCGTAATCCCCCGTCCCATCGGCTGGATCTCCACCGTCTCCCCAACCGGAACCGCCAACCTCGCCCCCTACAGCCAATTCACGAACCTAACCTTCGACCCGCCCTACGTCCTCTTCAGCAGCAACCAAACAGTCCACGGCACCCGCAAAGACACCGTCACGAACGCCGAATCAACCGGTTGTTTCGTCTGGAACCTCGCCACCTACCCCCTACGCGAAGCGATGAACATCACCGCGCAACAGTTCCCCTACGGGGTGGATGAATTTGAAAGGGCGGGGTTATCGAAGGAGGAGTCGACGGTGTTGCCGGTCAGCGTGCCGATGGTGAAGGAGAGTCCGGTGAGGTTTGAGTGTGTGTATCATTCGACGATGAGGTTGCCGGGGAATCCGCCGATGGGGACGGTGGATGTCGTGGTGGGACGGGTGGTGGGGGTGCATGTGGATGATGGGGTTATTACGGATGGGTTGTTGGATGTGAGGAAGACGAGGCCGATTGCGAGGTGTGGGTATTTTCAGTATGCGGTTGTGGAGGACACATTTGATATGGTGATTCCGGGGATGAGTGAGGATGTGTTGTATGGGTTGGAGGGGAGTGCGAGGAGGAATGGGGAGAGGGCGAGAGAGTTAAGTAAGGGGGAGGATGGGGAGAAGGAGGGGGGAAAGGTAGAAGAGAAATAGGTGTGGGAATACTGTATATATGGATTGTGTATTGCGTGTCGTTCATAGAGTATACTACCTAGATGCAGAACAGCCAGTCCCCGGTGATATTCCGTACTGTCGTCCCATTGCCAAACTCCAGGATCAGACCCCCATTCGACTGGTTCCCATAGTACGCAGGCCAGCCCACCGTCTCACTAATGCTCGACGAGTCCTTGAGAAACGCGAGGAGAAAGTCCTGCATCGTGGCCGACGTGTCTACTTCCAGCTGGGGAATCTCGCCTACATCCAAGATATATGTGCCGAAGATCATCAACAGGTCAGTCCAGTGGAATGCACCCAGCCACGGTACCGGACTGATATTGGAGAAGTTGCCTGCTCAAGTTAATACTAGCCATTCTCGAGGTAAGGATGACTTGCCCGCCCAGTAGTAGCGATATGTCTCCAAGCCAATCGACGCGCGCAGTGCAGCATCAGTCACTGCCAGACAGTCCGCTTCGCCCTCGTCGACATCAACCGACGTTGTATTCTCGCTGGGGAATTCTCGTGCCGCGTCGGACCGGATCGACGGCCCTCGCGCCACTTTGCGCTCAATGTAGCGTTGCCGTTCGTCGGAGAAGATGTATCGCTCATCGGCTGCGCATCGTTAGTACGAACATAGAAGACTGAAGGGAGACGTACGGATGTAGTTGGTAAAAGCAATAGAGGGAGTGCTGTTGTAGCGGTTAATGTACTCCTCGATCTGGACCCACGAGATCCCCCGCATGCATTCTAGCTCGGCGTCGGCATCATCCCCATAATTGCACCCCAGTCCCTTGGCCACAATGTCAAAGTCTTGGTACACATCCGTCGTAGTTGACAGGTTGATCGTCGCCGAAGCGCCTTGCGAGATGACGCCGAACTTGGCTGCCAGAGGCTCCTCTGGCCATGCGAGGGTATATAGGTGTGTCAAGAGAGCACCTTGTGATTGTCCCCATAGCTGTTACTGTTAGACAGGTCATGTAATCAGTCAATAGACGTACCATGATGTTGTCCGCATCACCTCCAAACGCTTCAATGTTTTCGTGAACCCATTCCACAGCAGCCCTCACATCCATCAGGGTGAGAGAGGTGTCATTCAACGCTCGTGACTTCGGATCTGATTATGTTAGCAGATTACATACAGTGCAGCAATGCACTCACTTCCGAAAATGTTGACCCGGTAGTTGATAGTCACGACGATATGCTCCTGAGACCGCGACACCCAAGCAGACGGCAGCTGGGAAGGGATTTCGATCCCTCCAGTAATCCCACCGCCACCGGTGACAAACAGTGCGACTGGGAGTTTCGATGTGTCATTGGCATAAGAAGGAGTCCACACCGCCAGCGAGAGACAATCTTCCGACGTTGACCACGCGGTCGAACCCTGGTTGAGTTTCTCCCCAACGCTGAGCAGCAGGTTTGCCGGTTCATATTCATTCCAAAACGAACTAGTCGAGGGCACATACTGTGGACAGGCTGTAAAGGTTAGCTGACGCCTACAGAGCGTTGAATGACTCACCTGGCCCGTAGAAAGTGGAGTCGTATTTCCTGCTAGAATTGTCAAGCCTGTGAGGAGGGAGCCATCTAAGATCGCCAACCGGAGGCTGAAATGTCAGATACGTCAAACATAGTTCTCAAATACCTACCTTGGCATATGGTACTCTGAGAAACTGACGCACGTCTGGATAGGTATCATTGAGCATGCCAATGAACGTTCCTGTCCGCGTTTCGACGGTCAGGTTCGACCAGTTAGACAGAGTCCGCGCCGGCTCCCAGGTCAAGTTCGCGTAATACGGTGCATAGGTGCCCAAGGCAGAGGCGGCCAGCCCGAGCAGTCCAAACACTGTAGCTTGTACCATGATGCTGTAGATGCTTGCTTATTGCTTTCAACGACTAAAGGGACGGGCCGCCTTATATAGGATAGTCATGGCACGGACGCCCTCGATGCCACGCTCAGACAGAGCCAGACCATACGATATCGGCGTAGAGGTTCAGACATCCCTCGGCCTTGATGGACGCATTGGGCAAACAAATGTCAATGGCATGATGTTGCAGGAATTAGCCTGCGCGCACGGGAAGAGAAGGGAAGCAAAGTGCCAACCACCGTCAGGTTTTGTGGGGAAATCCGGGGTCCCACCCCCACGCTACCTTTCAGGCAACTAAAGCCCGAGGAGGTCCAGAGCCGAGCAACCGACTCGACTTCTGAAGCCAGTCAATGTGCACTGTCATAAACCAGCATCGGACCACTGCTCTCCGCACGCGCATGTTGTCAAATTAGTGAGGGACGTTTTGACTAATATCGTCATCAAACCGACAATGACTCAACTGTCTGACCGCCGATAAGGTTACCTTCGATACCAGGCAGTCCTCACATCTCAGGTTGGACCTCAAAAGGAACTCCCCTAAGAGCTGGAAATAGCACAAGAGGCGGAGGGATGTACCCAGGATTCTGAGAAGGTATAAATTGATACTATCATAACAGGGAGTATCACAGTCACCCACCACCGTACAGGATAATCGTTGCCAGGAAAAGACAGCTGACCAAACACGGGACAATGACAGATCCAAGCTCGAGCATATCCTCCCTGGCGAGACACGGTTCTATTTAAGGAGGCCCCGGGGGTCCTGGAGGGCCAGGGGGACCATCGTCGCCTCCGCAGCAGCATTCGCAGCATTCAAAACAGCAGAGACCGGCGCATCTGTCTAGTTAGTACCCCACAGAGATGACGGTGGCGCCACTTACACTCCACAGCAGATATCCTCTCCATCACCACCACCGCGGATCTGCAGCTGCATCGACTCTCCAGTGCGCTGTTCCCGTTAGATCTCAGTGAACACCAGAAAGGCAGTCCCGCATACCGGTTGCTCTGTGACAACGTGCTCCGTTGACGGGCCAGCAGACTGCATGGTCAGGGTCGCCGGATCCCATTTGCTTTCACGCACGGTCGCCTCGGAGGGCCGAAGCCACGACATCAAGCCGTTGCCAAACATTTCGAGGTCTGTGTCCGATGACGAAGACAGGTGCAGATGTCAAGGAAAGGGGCTACGCGGGACCAGGCCCCTTAAAAGGAGCTTGAATGAGCTACGCGCCAGGGGTCGCAAGGGACGAGCCGCCGTCGCCGGCCCACTTGGCAGCCGGGTGAGATAGGGCATGAATATCCTCATTATTGATTCGGAATCCGGCTGCCTGACTATCGCTGCTTCTTCAGCCGGGAGCTCCAGCCACGAATCCAAGCATATCGTGTCATTTGGTTGTGGTTGGCAGCAATACCATTGTCATCTCGTTCAGCAGCACATGATGTCTGAAAATAGCTGGCCTGGTAATTGGGCACATTTCCAGCAATTTGCAGTCGCTGCATGATATTCGCCGGTTGACAAGTGGAATGAGCGCTTGGGTGGACCGGAAGGATGGGGCCGGGAGTCAGGAGTAGCTGACCTGGAAACCAGCAGCTCCGGGACGTGTTCCATCGGCTGCGACGGAGTGGCTGAGGGTTGATGGTCGTGCTTCAGCTATTGAGTCGTCCTGGTTGTAGTACAGGTCCTACCTACACTATTGGCTTCTCAGCCTTGCTCGCGGAATATTGAGTGGCTCAGTGGTGCCCGGATAAAGTTTCTGCAGCGACCGGCACCGTCCATGGACCACCAAAGTTTAGGCAGAAGGATTCGTGGCCAGGCACAACCACCCAAGATGAGCACAATACTTGTAGTTATGAAAGTTCAGATGATGTCAAGGCGCTTAGAGATGGGTTAGCCACCCAGGCCGTCTTACTCCCATTTCCGCCCATTCCGGGGCTGTTCCGGACATCGTTGCATGAAACAAGTGCTGGCCACAATCAAGCAAGCCAAGCTTTCTTGCGTGCACCGCCGACGTCACCCAAACATCCACAGCCTCCATCTGGCATCTGGGGATGCGCAATCCGTGGAGGGCCAAGAGATCGGCCCGACTGAAGTGGCGAAGAAGATCGGACAATAAAACCTAGTCGCCGACTTCATTATTCTTCACAACGTGCACCTTCACCATGGTTGCAGTCGCATCTCTCTGGCTGCTGCTGTTGCTGCGGGGGATCCTGCACGTGGGCGCCAAGAGCACGAGCGAAGTCACCTCCATCTCCGATCTCTCCTCCGATTCCTCCTCATCGACCCGTTCCGCAACCGACACCACCGCCTCGATTATCGTGATCACCAGCGAAACCGCAGTAGCCGTTCCCACCGGCAGCTATATCAGCTACACTACCACCATCACTGTCGCCGACAGCATCACCCCGACCACCTTCGCAACCACCACCGCCTCGAATACAACCATATCCACCAATGGCACCACCACGGCGACCACCACCACGGATACCGGGGTCGTGGTGACTGGTACCCGCGTCAGCAACAGCACCTCGACTGCCACTGCGACCACCCCGGCCAACTCACAACCCTGCAATGGCTACACCGAGTTCTGCAGTAGACAATACTCCAACATCACCATGGTGACTGCCCACAACAGTCCATTCGTGAAGAAGAACAATATCGCCGCAAATCAGGTCTACAAGGTCAAGACTCAGCTCGATGATGGAGTGCGCATGCGTAGGATCCCAGGCTCTGTTTGACCATTCGCCTGCGCTGACATGGTTCAGTTTCTTTCGAAGCACACTACTACGAAGACGACATTTATCTCTGCCACAGCTCTTGCGACCTCCTCAACATGGGCACCTTAGAAGCCTACCTCACCACTGTGACCGACTGGATCAAAGACAATCCCTACGACGTGGTCACCATCCTGATCGTCAACTCCGATTACGTCTCTCCATGGAACGTCACCAGCTCTATCCAGAACTCCGGTCTGATCGACTATGTCTACGAGCCGTGGAAGATTCCCATGAGTCTGGACGATTGGCCCACTCTCTCCGAGATGATTTTGGATGGCAAACGCGCCGTCGTATTCATGGACTACCAGGCCAACCAGACCGCCATACCATACATCATGGACGAGTTTACGCAGATGTGGGAAACACCGTTCTCGCCATTGAATACCTCGTTTCCTTGCACTGTGCAACGACCACCGGGTATCACTGCCGCGCAGGCCGAGGATCGGATGTACATGATCAACCACAACCTGAACATCGAGATTGAATTCGAGGGGCTCGATATCTTGGTTCCAGACTCGGCACAGATCAACGAAACTAATGCCGTGTCTGGGTACGGGAGTTTGGGTTTGATGGCGAACAACTGTCGGGGTGAGTGCAACGTCCCCCCCCCCCCCCCCTTTATACTCCGAACTGGTCGAACTCGCCGCCTTCACCGTCCCCCCCCCCCCCCCCACCCTGAACATATCCTTGCTAACGATGTCGTAACAGCCAAATGGGACCGACCGCCCAACTTCCTGCTGGTTGACTACTACAATGATGGCAACTTTCAAGGCTCTGTGTTCGAAGTCGCCGCCGAAATGAACAACGTCACCTACAACGGGAAATGCTGTGGAGGGTCCACGAGTGCGGGATCGAAAACAGTCGATGCAACATATACATGGTTCCCCGTGCTTACTGTTGTCGGAGTTGGACTTTTTACCTTCGCACTGTGATATGGATCTCAGGAGATAGTATATAATTGTCACGTATGATATATTTATATTTAACTACGGTTCACTTATACTTCACATCTTTACAGCCCCACCTTAAATACACCCCCTATGTTCTCTAATATACGTTCATAGCATAAAGCGCACCACTCCCAATTAATGGCAAAATATCCGTTCTTCCCTATATAGCAAAGATCCCCCTGTCTTAGTTATCTATCTCCAACCCATCCATTCATCCCAACACAACCACCCCCACCCACGACAGTACGGTGAATATTACTTCCCAAGACGCGTCAACAACACGTCTCTATTTGCTCTCATCGAAGGTGGATTTTCGCGATTCCTTAACATCTCAATCAGAGAGAGGATTTGATTGGTGAAAGAGATCATATCTGGTTGATTGTATCTTAAAGTAGGTTTGGGCGGGTGTTAGCTTGGTTAGAGGTGAATGCGGGCTAAGTAGAGGTCTATGGTGGGTTGGATGTGGGTTCGGGTGTTTGGTTCTGAGTTCTAGTTGGTGGTTGAGATTATCCTTTGTGGGTATGTGTTTTGTGTTGTGTGGGAGTAGTATAAATTTGGGTATTTGGTTTGTTGAACATATGGCGCGGGGTGTGATTGGTTTGGGGTGAGATTTTCTGCGTTTAGCTATAGGGGTTCGAAGGGTGGATATTATCATTGAGCTGTTGGTTTGTTTTGTCTACTGGTTAAGTGTTTGTGTTGTGATTTAACCAGGCATGGATCTATATTTGAGGACGGTGATGTTTACTAGGTTGAGTATACAGAAAGAAACAATATATGTACTCTTCCCCATCATCAATTACATGAAAGTTGCAGGAGCTACGCTAGCAACACATACCGAAATACTTCTCAAGTTTGTAAAGCATAACCTACCGTGGTGCGATCCAAGCTCGACAAGAATCGACATCTTCAAACAGGCCCATCCTGTTCCGGCTTCCGGGTGTCCCGGCGAGAGCGTCTTTCCGAAAGACGAGTCAAGAGGGTCGCACAGCCCTATCGACCTGTTAGTCACGAGCCATACATAGAAATAAATGAGGGACATACAACAACAGCACTACAAAGAAACACCACCGCGCCAATAAACAGAAAGGCCAGGACGGTCTGCCAGCTCGCGCACCCCGGTGCATAGCCGATCGGAATCGAAATCGCCAGGTCATCTAGGAAGTATGACCACCAGCCGCCCCAGTAGTAGGCCCAGTAATGGGCGAACCAGGAGGAAGAACAGATGTCATCGTTGGCGGTGAGCTAGTAGTGTTAACTGGGTGAATAGATGGTCTGGATGGGAGAGAATGCTTACGTTGACTAAGAGAGCAAATGCGACTATCCACCCCGCGAAGAGGATGAAATCGAGAAGGAGGTGGAATGAGGCCAACTTGAATAAGGAAATGGCGAGGAGGGACCATATAAGTCCGACACATCCGATGATGAGACTGTATAGGATTCGCGCGCTTTGTCGGCCATCAGGGGCTTTGTCGACGCGGTGTTGGTAGTATGCCAGGATACCGACGATGATGCCTCCGCATATTATCTCAAAGACACGGAAGAAGGTGGAGGCTGCTGTGATAGCAGCTGATGTTCTTTGAGGATGAGGCATGTCTTGAGAAGAGCCAATGAATGGTGATATGCGCTGGTCTGGCTTTATGTTGTCGATTAGTGTATCCAAATCTTCCTGTAGTCAGGCGTGGTGAATATGCCATTATTACCATGATTTCCTGCCTAACGTGTATTTCAACGTGGGATAGTTTAGCAATCGAGATGATATCATATAAACAGCATTCGAAGATAGGCAAGATTGAGAGATTCTGTAGAAAATGCTGGCATCTCTGTTGGCCACAGCCACTGAACTCATACGTGGGGAATGGGCTGCAGTGCGGAACAAGTCTTTCGCGGGGAGATCATAGTGGACAATAGCGTAGTCCATGAAGGACAAGCAAGCATTGAAGACATCAGTGGTCAAGAAGAGAGTAGGCAATTGCAGGTAAAGTCCTGCTTATTAATCTGATCAATCAATTTGGCACGTTAAGCACCATGGGATGAAGTGCGGTCCTACGTCATCCGGCAGTCCGGACCGTTCTGTATAGAAACCGAGGATGAGTGGTTAGGCAGAAACAAATTGCCGATGTCATGATGCTGCCGCGCCTCGCACGTGAGATCCCCCTGGAATCTCGTATTAGAAATAGTGGGATTAGGTCAGTCGAAATTGAGTTCTAGAACTAGTTAGATGCCCCACCTCCACTTTATACTCTGTTAGTAATGGAAATGAAAAGAACCCTGGTTGGCGATGATCTTCTGTGGGCAAATATGCGGGGAAGCTAGAGACTCCATCGTTTCCTATCTCGATACTCCGTACTGAAAGGAAACTTGTGAAGCTTTTGTTTTATCTTTTCAATGTTGGCTCGAGGACCAGCAGATCAGAATATAAAAAGAAGTGACATTGCGCCAAGATGGACAAGGGCAACCCCAGCTGTAGGTAGTCGGTTAGTGACTGGTTGGTTGGACGGCTCTCCCGCGTCTAAGCGTCTCGAGACGACAAAGAACTGACATTGCTTATCCACAGTAATTCCATGAGTCCATTGCGGACAACCGAGCTATATTACGCCACCTTCACTGCTGGCCCTGCTCGAGATAAGACGCCATGCCCGTGTAACCATGCCCCGCACCCTGACCCAGAGACATTAGGGGCTATCGGGTTCCTCCGAGGTATCGCGTGGTCGCTGGACCCTGGAACGCCAAGTGTAACCCGCCAGGAGCAGACCTCCGCAGGACGGGATTGGTGCCCCCTCGGGGCCAAGGCATGAGGTTACACTCCAGCCTGCCCGCCAAGCCATCCCGTTCCGCCAGTGCCAGCCTCTCCCAAGCCTGGCCAAGCCCTTTGCCTCAGACGCGCCAATCGCTCGTCATCCTCGCCTTATCAGAGAGGCCTTATCCTCGCCGGGGTGGGTGGATGGATCCAGTCCCGGGTGAGACAGCGACCCGGCTTTCGTTGGTTGGGAAGCAGGAGATGGGGTCCGAGGGCGTGGCAACGGAGCACAATATCGGTCGTCGCACAGCTGGCTAGAGACGGCATGAAGGCACTGGTCCAATTTGGAGATTGCCCCGAGGGTATCACCAGCGTCCTTCGGAGGTGGCCTGGTTTCCAACCGATAGGCTCCTTGCCAAAGTCACTTTGGCCTTCCTTCCTTCCATGATTGGAGGTGGGACGAACAAGCGATACGGACTGACTCTTTCGCTGCACTCAGGTCGGTCGTCCTACATGACCCGTCCGGCTTAAAGGCCACCTCCCGCCAACTTTCCTTCCGTAGCGGCTCCCCGTCCTCCATCTCCCCTGCATCTGGCCGTTACCATTGCGCATAATGAACCCCTCAGATCCTGCCGAAGTGGCAGAGATTGCAAAATCTGCTGCCTTTTCCCATGATGCTCATCGTGACGAGAAGAATGATCGCATATCAGCAGAGCTGCGACAGACCAGCTCGCCTGAGATTGAGGAGGTTCACGCAACCACCGAGAAGGGCGTGGGGAGCTCGTCGGTCCCCTATGAAGACGACGCGGCTTTACAAAAGATCCTCCCTACCTATGATGAACTGAAGACCCTCCGTCGAGTGGCTGGCAAGATACCTTGGACGGCCTACACAGTGGCTTTTGTTGAGTTGTGCGAACGGTTCTCTTACTATGGAACAACTGCCGTTTGTATGTCTGGTGAATATTTCCTAGAGCATGCCGCTGACCTTTACAGTCGTTAACTTCATTCAGCGTCCTCTTCCTGCGGGCTCCTCTGCCGGTGCGACTCATGGCCGTGATAACTTGGTCCCTGGTGCCCTTGGAATGGGCCAGCAAGCATCCACCGGCTTGACCTTGTGTAAGTTGCCTCCTTCTAGTTGAGTCCAACAGATGCTGACTATCAGTCAACTCCTTCTGGTCGTACATAATGCCCCTCATGGGTGCCTTCATGGCCGACCAGTACTGGGGTCGATTCCGCACAATCATGTTCTCCATCGCAGCCGCCTTGGTCGGACATACCATCCTCGTCATATCCGCCATCCCACCGGTGATTAAGAATCCGCATGGGGCAATTGGTTGCTTTTCAATCGGACTGATAATCATGGGAATCGGAACAGGTGGTTTCAAGTGAGCTCTGCGACACATCATATTGGCTACATCTGACTGGAGCAGGTCTAACATCTCACCATTGATCGCGGAGCAATATCGGGAGGAAAAGCCGTATATCAAGACCCTCGCTTCCGGAGAGCGCGTCATCGTCGACCCTGCCGCCACCGTGGCGCGCATCTACCTCTATTTTTACCTGATGATCAATATCGGCTCCATCCTGGGCCAGGTGAGTATGGTATACGCGGAGCGGTACGTCGGCTTCTGGCTCTCGTATCTCCTTCCGACCATCATGTTCACATTCTGTCCCACCGTCCTGTTCCTCTGCCGCAACAAGTACTACCTAGTCAAGCCGACTGGGTCTGTGTATATCCAGGCATTCCGACTGTGGAAACTGGCCATGCAGGGGCGCTGGTCTCTGAATCCTGCCAGGCTGTAAGTGTTCCTCCCACATTGACTACAGAACGATCTAACACTTCATAGATTCAAAAAGAACCCAGCCCCTTTCTGGGAACCAGTCAAGCCTAGCGCACTGGGGCCAAATCGTCCTCAATGGATGACATTCGACGACGAATGGGTGGATGAGGTTGCCCGTGGTCTAAAAGCCTGCAGAGTATTCTTATGGTACCCTCTATACTGTAAGTCCCCACCCAATCACCCTATCTCATACAACACTAATAATCCAACTCAGGGCTTGCATACAACCAAATGCTCAACAACCTCACCTCCCAAGCCGCCACCATGAAACTCGGCGGCGTCCCCAACGACATCATCAACAACCTCAACCCCCTCTCCCTGATCATCTTCATCCCCATCATGGACCAACTCATCTACCCCGGACTCCGAAAAATCGGCATCAAATTCACCCCCCTCAAACGCATCACCGCCGGCTTCTTCACCGCAGGCCTCTCCATGATCGCCGCCACCGTAACCCAATACTACATCTACCAGAAAGGCCAATGCGGCAAACAAGCCAACTACTGCCTCGACGAATACAACTCCCACTCCCCGATCTCCGTCTGGGTCCAAGCCCTCGTCTACATCCTCGGCGGTCTCTCCGAGATCTTCGCCTCCGTGACCTCCCTCGAATACGCCTTTACCAAAGCCCCCCGCAACATGCGCTCGCTGGTCCAGGCCGTCGCGCTCTTCATGAATGCCTTTTCCTCTGCGATCGGACAGGCCTTCGTGGGATTATCTAATGACCCGCTCCTGGTTTGGAACTACGCCGTGATCGCTATTCTGGCCTTCGTCGGCGCAGGAGGTTTCTGGTTGACGAACTATAAATTAGATCGTCAGGAAGATGAACTGAATCATCTCCCGGAGAGCCAGTATCAGGGTCGCTCGGCTGATCATGTCGATGAGGAACATAGGTAGGATAGGGATAGGGAGGCGTGATGGGAGGAGTTATCTGTCTATGTATCCATCTGTATCATGCAGCCTACTAGCTGTACAGCCTTAATACTTCCGTAGGATGAGAATTCATGAAATTGGGGGTTGTCCTTCCTGGGACAGGGTCCGGTTCGTATTTTTCTCGACCTACTAAGCTTCAGCATGTTCATCTATGTCTCTGTCCATGCTTTCTTCGCTTCCTGATTCTAGTACTTACCGTACCCCCATAAAGGGAACGTGTCTAGGTACAGAGGTAACGCCCAATACTCCAGGTTGGCACATTATGACTATGTAGGTATTGGATAGATGGGTGGTTACAGTAGAGATGACGACAAGTATTCATGATCAAATATTTAACTTATAGTTAGAGTACTCTACCTCTACGGTCATGCAAATTATTGGAATAATCACAAAGCAGTCAATTAGGTAAAGGTAAAAGCAACGATCAGATGGGAATCAACCAGGCAAAAGCACATAATAGCAGACATCAACAATCAAGCATTATCATCACAATTCTTCCTCCTCCACCGCAGCAGGGCTCACGTGGGTATCGAGAATATCCCAAGTCTGCAGGTTCAGGTTCAACACATCCTCATCGCTCTCGGCCTTGCCACCGCCAAACGACTTCAGGTTCCATTTCTCAACTCCCTCCACCCCCTTCATCTCGTCCGGGAACTCGCGGAACACATCAGCGTTCATGCGCTCGTAGTCACTGTAGTCGCCAGGCCAGTCTCCCAGACGCTCCACAGCCAGCTTGAACAGCTTCATGTGCTGCTTGACATGCTCACCCTCGGAGAAGTTGCTGTCAGCGGTGTCATGCACGTCAACCTCGTACGCAGAGCCGTCGATGCTCAGAGTGGCCTCCAGGCCACCCTCGAAGTCGGCGTAGTACGGGTCGCTGAAGGCACGCAGGATGCCCTCGTGCACGCCAGCAGACTTCTTGTAGTAGCGGTTGGCCAGCTCCTTGTGGGCCTTGGTCGCCACCTTGGTGTACAGCTGCGTCAACAGGACCGACATCTCCAGTGTGCTGGGGTGACGGGGTCCGTGCACGCGACGGCAGTTGTAAGCAATGTCCTCGGCCAGACGAATGGCGTCCTTCTGCTTGCCAATCTGGAGCCGGGCAATGATGAGACGGTGTCCCAGAGCCAGGGTGTAGTGGGGCCAGTTGCGGTGGGCCTCGCGACTGTCCCACAAAATGGTGAGAAGCCACGCCAGGTTCGCGTAGTCTTGCTGCTCACCGAGCAGCCCGATCAGCTTGCTGAGCTGCTCGAAGTTCACGCCGCTCATGTCGAGCTTCAGGCCCTTGATGACGCTGAGTGCCTCCTTGATAATGATACCGGAGACCCGCAGCATCTTCGTGCGCGAGGCTTCGTCAGGGCGCGCGACAAGATCGCGGCCGGCGATAGTCATACCCAGCGTGAAGATGAACTTGACAATCCCGACGGAGCGATAGACCTCTTCGTGGGACTTGATATAGTGGAACGAGGCCAGGGCCAGATCACAGGCACTACCCCATCTCTGGCTCTTCAGCAACTGATCCACGTATTCGTTGCTGGTGATACCGATCGAGCGGACAAAGTCATCCGAGCGGTAGGAGCTGAAGTGGCGCAGGATGGTCTCGACAAAGATCCGCACCTGTGCAGGCTCGGTCAACTTGACCCGCTTGCCTTCGGTTGCGACGAAATAGTCGACAAAGTCATCAAACACGCGGGCAGCGGCGGCCTGGCGGTTGTTGGCGATCAAGAAGTGGTAAAGGCGGGCGGTGGACACAGAGACCGTGTGGATGGAGCTCGTCTTGGACTTGAGCTGGCTGTGGAACTCTTCAAAGTAGACATACTCCGTCGTCAACGCAGCAAGGATCTCAGTGATGGTGGTGGACGAGCTGCGGCGCAGACTGTACTCGAGCTGGGCCAGGAACGTGAGGCTCTGACGCTCCTTGGATGCCAGGTCGAATTGCACCGACTTGGCGTTGGTGGTATCCTTCATGACAATCTGGCGATAGATCTCGTGAGTAAGCTCAGTAGCCTTCTGGACCTGGTTGGATGCGATGTAGCTGGCGGCGATCGTCGATGCGGCCGCAACCAACCGGGTCGAGGACGTCTCCGAAGACAGAATCTGCACGGTCGCTTCCTTGAGCTCCTGCACCACGGTCTCGGTTTCATTGCGCTCAGCGTGGAATGTGATCATCTCCTTCATCCTGGCAAGCGATTCCTCATGGGCCCAACCGTGGATCTTGCGCACGGTGCTGGTGCGCTTCCTCAAGAACTTAATAGCGCGCTCAACTTGAGCAGCAGACACCGACTCTGATTTGGTTGAGGTCACAATCGCCGCCTGCTCCTCATAAATGGCGTCCAGGGTACTGGAAATGCTCTGAAGATCAAGTTCCTCGGACTTAGTCTTGAGGAGCTCTTCGTAGAGAGTAATCGCCTGAAGCTCGTATTGCTTTGACTCCTGGCACAGCCTCGCCAGAGTCAGCGTAGCCTGGAGGCTGATGGAAGCTGTCGCACTGAACACCGCCTTGACCTTGGCGTGGTATTCGACTGTGACCTGGTGCAGCACCGTGAACTCCGTGCGGACACTGCGCAAGCAGTGGGTGTACCGGCTGAAGATCTCCCGCACAAAGTTCTGGTCCTGGAACTTGGGGCTTTGCTTGGGCTGATTCAGGAAGGTGGTGAAGATGATCCTGAAGTACTGAACAGCATCCGAGTAGCGGCCCTGGTTCCAGAGTTCGGTCGCAACAATGACCAGTGGCTCAAAGGCCTCGGGGTGGCAGGTGGGGGAGTCCTTGTTCAGGGTGCGGACAATTTGCAGGTAGTAGTCAACGAAGATGGGACGAGGCCGCGTTAGTTCGGCCAGAGTCCACAGGGTTTTGATAACGACAGGATTCTCAGGACCGTAATGCTTGATGTAGTCATTCAACAACTCCTGACGAAGGTTGATGATCTGGTCGGTCTGCGTGTTGCGCTCCAACAAGCGCAGCAGTTCATTGGTGATGCGTTCCCAGAGCTTGTCATCAACCTTTCTCCCAGCCCGGAATGCGCGGTAAATGCGAACGCGGATGTCCTCTTCCTTGCTCAAACGACGGCGGGCGTAATAGCACTTGGCGAGACGCTCGGCAAGTTCGACGCAGCTTTCAACGTGCTTTGTGGGGAGGGTGACATCCTGCAGGTTGGCAGAAAAGAGAGAAGGCCAAACCCCGTGAAGGACTCTCTTGATCACCCGAGTCGCATCCTGCCAGCGGTGCTGCTCAACGTATAGACCGATGAGGCTGTGCGTGGCAGTGAAAGATGTCTGGTCGACAGTGGCAATGGAAGTCGATGCCTCGTAGACCATTTCCTCAAGGGTCGTCTCCGAAGTGACTGTGGAGGAGCTGCTGAAGGACTGCATGACCTCCTTCGAAGTACTCTGGATGCTCTGCTGCACCTCCTTGTAGCTGGAAGTTTGGGTCCGATTGCTACTCTTGTAGTATTCAGAGCAGTGCTTGAAGACGGTCAAAGCCAGGGTAGACAGTCCCACAACCTTCATCATCTTGGCAATTTCTTGGAAATGAGAGACCGAAGTCTCGGAGATGGACATGCTGGTCTGCTCATACTCCTGCCAAACACTGGTCAAGATCGAGGAGGCATCCTGTTCTCTCTTCTGAGTCTTGAGGAACTTGGAGTAGGCAAGAACAGACGCCATCTTCCTCTCTTCCCAGAGGGCCGAGTAGTTGGTACGGCACTCCTTGCTCACACGCTGCCAGATCTCCACGTAGATGCGCTCCGCGAGCTCAAACTTGCCTTCAGCAGCATACCGCTCGGCCTCCTTGATCCTGGCCTCAAAGTCGAACGATTCAAACCGGTCAATCAGTTCGTCGTGCTCCTCGGCCTCCAGAAAGTCGTTGATTCTCGTCTGGATGACCTTGCGGTGATGTCCTCTGACGCGCACACCCCAATCCCCGTGAAATTCACGGGACTGGGTACCTTGTTCACCGGTAGTAACCAGTCTTATCAGCCGGGTAATTTCCTCGGCCTTCTGGAACTCCTTGATCGTCTGATAGTGCTTTACCAGCTGTTCTCGGGTGGTGATAACGGTCTTGTGGGTCTCCCCGTAGAGCTTCGTGTAGCAGTCGACAAGGAGCACGAGAATCTGCTCTCTCTTGGTCATGATCTCCGTTTTAGTCTCGGTGACTCTGCTCACAGTGAGCTCGAGGAAAATGCTGGCCAACTGTGCGGTGAAGGATGGAGTAGCGTTCAGCAAGGTGCGGCTCAGCGTGGTAGCCTCGAAGAACAATGTGGTGGCCTCTGGGACGTAATCAACATCGCGGAAGAAGAGGGCCAAGTTGATGATGGACTGGAGAGTCACCCGGTTGTTCGGGGTCAAGATCTGGCGG
The DNA here is from genome assembly GCF_003184845.1 of Aspergillus ibericus CBS 121593. Taxonomy (NCBI): domain Eukaryota; kingdom Fungi; phylum Ascomycota; class Eurotiomycetes; order Eurotiales; family Aspergillaceae; genus Aspergillus; species Aspergillus ibericus. The sequence continues at coordinate 103,813 of NW_020292115.1, forward strand.
CAGAACGTGGTGACAGTGGTCTGGTACGTCAACAGCTCAGGCGTCGGTCTGTTGGCCCACAGAGTGGTTTGCAACAGGAGAAAGGTAATGGAGCCCGGGAACACCTTGGCAAACTCCTTGGCCGCAGGAACCTCGCCCTGATTGACAAACACCGTCGTCTGTCGGATGTGCGAGACCCAGTAACGGACCGCAAAGTCAAGTAGGGGGTATCGGCTGATGAATGAATCGGTCTCATAGGCATTGAGCGGAGAGAGAGAGGGATCCTTGGCCTGTGGCTCAATGACACAGGACTTAATGTAAATCAAAAGCCGGGTAACAAAGTCGACATGCCGGTCCTTGATGCTCGGGATAAGCTTGCCCTTGGTGAAGGCCTCCAAGACCGCATTGCGGACGAGACCGTGACGAAGGTACACCTGTCCATCCTGCCTGTACACCAGGGAGTTGACGGGTCTGAGGACTTTCAACGGTTCAAGCTGGTTGCCCTCGGCGATGGCCATTTTATCAACCTGAATCGAGGCCAAAGTCTGCAGTTCCTTGATGAGAAGGGGACGGTCGGCGGTTGCAAGCCACAACAACATCAAGCGAGCCTCATCAGTGACTCCTTTCTGCTGCACAGTCTCAAGAACGAAGTCGGTGATGGTCCGCTTAGCACTGACAACAACGTCCACGGCCTTGAGCAGGGCCTCGACGTTTTCTGCGACGCGAACGCCCTTCACTGCGAGCTTGGCCCAAAGGAAGGATCCCTGGGACGCATTGGTGATGCGATCTACGATTTCCTCCTGCTCATTCTCATCCAGCTCGGGGAAGACCACGCTTTCCTTGTGCTCCAGGAACTGGGCTCGAACCACAGTGGCAATGTCCTCGAAGATCCGCTCTTCCGTGACCTGCACACAGGCGTGGCCCGGGGCTGGAGAGGGCTTTTGTGCACCAAGGGCAATCAGCTTTACGTTGGTGCCCGCAAGGGTAGCGGAAGTCAGCTTCTGCAGAAGGGCGGCTTCACCGCAGGAAGCCTCGTCGACGCCATCCACGACGATGACAAGCTCCTTGGCGCCGCGAAGCGCGGCACCCAAGGCGCGCTCCAACGCGTTCCAGAGGATGTTGTCATAGTCATTGTCATTGGTGGCCTTCTTGCTGCGCTGCAGGGCATCGCTCAGGATCTGGAGGAGCTGAACATTGCCAATGCGCTTTTCGAACAGCTGAGACAGAATGGCCTTGGCGATAGCTCGGGGACGAGTTCCCGCCGGAAGTCGGGCATCTGATACCACCGGTCAGAGCTTTAGGAGCGATGAACCTCGAGATGCAATACTCACTGATGGGTATGAACAGCGTCTTGTAAGTGATCCCGCGGATGGGGTGTTGCAAGCTGTCAACGATCACGGAAGCCAAGACGGTTTTACCGGAACCTGCCTTGCCGGCAATGGACAGGACCCTGTGCTGGCTCGCCAAGAAGTCGAATAAGGAGGGCTTGACCCAGCGGCAGGTCATCTCCTCGCGGTCATGGGCAAGATGTGAGACCGTTTCGGCAACGTTGGAAAGGACTCGATCTTCCGGGGTGAGCCACGACTTGACAGCCTTGACGTCGGCGACTAGGGAGCAGTCAGTAACCACTCAAGTACACAATGGCTGGTTGCAACCTACCTTTGCCTTCATCTCCGACCTCCTTCAAGAGCTGCTGTTGCCACATGGACTCGCCGATCTCCTCGCAACCTCGGCGGAACCTGTGGATCTCCTCCGGAAAGGTCTCGTAGATGTTAATGTATTCATATTCAGACTCCTCGCCCAGCTCCAGAACGGCTTTCTGAAAGCGGGTGGACACACGGGCGACCAGGTGCACCAGGTCTTCCAACGCCTGAACGAGCTGCCTCCGAATATCGCCTGTGACACTGAAGAGCTCTGTCCGTTCGAGGAGGTTCCCAAGTGCGGATGAGTTGCTGTAGAAAAAGCCAAAGGAGGTCATCAACGCGGAGGCGTTCTCGTCACCCAGCTAGTCGGATTAGCGCGGTCTTTGCATCCTAATGAAAGAACATACCTTGAGGAGTGAGAGACAGTATCCGTAGGCCATCTGGAAGGCAAGGCCGCTGACATTGGTGAAGTCCTCGATGGCCAACTCGAAGGTCCGTAGTCTTTCGACGAACAGTTGTGCCCAGCCCAAAACCTTGTCATAGCTGCTGCCCTCAGGGGGCATGAGGCTCATACGCTCATCATGAATCCAGGACAGGACCATCTCATAGGAGTCACCCGTGAGGGCCATGCCCAGCTCACCGCCGTTCTGACGGTGGAGAGAAGACAGCCGTCTAGAGATCTCGGTCTCCTGAGGGTCCATCCGACGGGAGGATACCCTCCGGGACGTAATTGAGCGAGACATGCCATTGTTGGAGAGTGTGTCGCTCTCAGCAAATCCCGAGATGCGTCTGGGTATCTTGGGGGAGAGGGGGGAGGGAAAGCTGCCCGGCACGGGGGACAGGATAGATGGAGCCATTGTGATTCTCGGAGGATCAGTGCGTTTTGGTATGTGAGGAAGTTTAGGAGTGTCAATAATCTTGGGTGGTGGAGTGGTCTTCACAGGAGAAGGGACGCGAGTGAGTTGTGGCGACTGCTGAGGATGTCGGGAGGGGGAAACTGTAGGCCGCGGAGGGAGGTCAGGCTCAGCAGTGGTCTCTCCGGAGGAGCAGCGGCGACAACTCACTATACAACAAAGAAAGCGACGCAAACCGGCGACTTAACACATGGAAGAAGAAAGGTATTGATTAAGAGGGTATCCTCGGTCTGGAGAGAAGATGTGATCTGCCGCAGGGGAACCCAGTTATATAAGAGCCAAAAGCAACGAGAGCTCGAGCCAGGATGATTAACCGGGGCTGATGCAATCATGTGGGTTTGCTATCCAGCCAAATGTTCAACCGCGAAATAGTGGCGAGCCTGTAGCCCGTCCACGATCGTTCCTCTTGCGGCATAGTGTGGCTGAGAGGGTCTGATTCCGATGAGCCTCCCAGCTATCTCCGGCCTCTCAGCACCACCAGGCCGGCTGGGAATTCCAAATCAAAGTTTCTTTGAGAAAGGGCCAATGGGACTATGTCTCTCCATGGGGTTGGAAAGGCAAGTCTTTGCACCCCTTCTGTAGATCGAAGTTTGGTCTCCATCAACACCAGCCGTGGCATTGACATCACGAATGCATTTGCCGCTGAGCATCCGCATGTGAACGGGGAGGCAACTCCATGATGACACAGTGAGCGTATCAGATACAGAGGAAGTATCCTGAGCAGGGCCTCACAGCTGCCCCATCGTGACCATGCGGACGGGATACGCAGTGGAGCAGCACCGAACAAGCTGAGCAAGCGTGATGTCCCTCTCCACACTAGCACCAGTGTCTCGGAACTTTCCTGTCATTCGACACGGGCTATACCCCGTATGGTGCTGACCACCCACGAGCAGTGCCCGGGGCTGGCGTCTCAAGCTCACATTGGCTTTCGGTGGTCAGCGGCTCGGAATCCGCGCTGGACTAGACAAGCAGACGTCCTTATTTCCCTAGACCATCCCCCTACATCCTGCATAGCCTAGCGAAGAGCTATAATCCTTGCTAGGGTGTTCTTCAGCTTGTGGCTGCCTGAGAAACGAGAGAGACGTGATCGTCCAGACTGTCTCTGGGGCGGGGGCTGGCTGGGCCCAAAAGCTTCGGTCGGGGGCCAATGGCAAGGGGCGCTGGACGGGGAGTGGACAATCCCGCATCGCCCAGACGAACTGCCGATCGAGGGGATGGACGCAGATTGGCTGATTCCTGCTCGGCTGGCAGGACCAAAATGGGATCGGCCTGGGATGGAATGTACTGATTAGTACTGATATACTATGTAGTATTCAGCAGGCACAGCACGGTTCCACCCTGCGGGCTGGTTGCCTACCTAGTGCCATCCAGGTCACAGAGAGATCATTCTGACCCATCACCTAGTTTTCACATTGAATGCGCTTTGCTGTGATGGCCGCGAATCTTTGATCAGGGCGTGCATACTGTTTTCTGTAGGTCGGCATAGTGGCCGAGGCCTCCATCCATGGTTGGCAACGCACACAGACTCCCGGCTGAGGAACCGCCCCGGCCCGCTTAGTGTGGTGGGCGCACGATCCGGAACCTCCGCAGAAGCAAGTGCTGAGTGGTGCACCGGGAATGCTAGTCCAGGAGACAGTCCACCTCTCTCGACAAGGTTCAGTTTCCACTCTTCCCAATTCCTCCCTGGCCGCGTAGTCCCCGATGCGGGAGAATGGAACCCGAATTTTGCGACCCAGAGTCATGATTAGCCGGATTTAGAGACGTACATTAGTTTGATGGAGCTCGCGGGATTGCAGGAGAGGGGCAGATCTGATTCATCCAGGAGACAGCTCCGTGGGGATGGGCCCCTCTGTGAGGGGAGAAAATGGTTATACGGCTGAATCTCATCATCGCTCATCAGGCGGGGCGTGGGAGATCGGAGATTCACGATGGCTTCCAACCCAGCGGTGGTGGGATTATTTTGGCGCCCACGTGACGATTATCTAAGGGCGTCGGTCTGCCTGAGTGCCTGGAGTGTCCGGAACAGAGAGGAGCCGGTATAAACCCCGCCGCGTCCTCGATGTTTCTAGTCGGGTAAAACAGGTGCAGCTCAGTACCGAGTACTATACGAGGTCCCTGCAATGTTGGACATGCACCAAACTTTGAGTTGGAGGGTGTTGATTTGCCAAGCAGGTCCCTGGAGCATCCTGGTGGTAGACGAACCGAATCGGCAGACTCCGCTATATTGATTTGGATGAACCGCGTGCGGAGTAGGACACAGTTCAGGTTGGCTTGTTCCCTCAAGAACTGTGGTCTGTGTACCGCGAAGGCGACCGTGGAACGACCCCGAGGCCCCATTATGACAGACAATGACGGGAATGACGGGATCGATCGATCCCAGCCAGGCAGTCGTCCTGCCTGTTGCGGCCTAGCGTCCGAGTTTTCCGCGTCCACCGAACTTGCCTGGGTCCCTGGGGTCCTCGGCCACCACAGGCTATACCAACTACAAAGTACTACGGCGTACAAAAGAATGCTGGTAGGCAATTTGAGTGTGAAAGAATGATCATTCACCGATTGTCCAGTATGACGACCTGCTCCGTCTCCTGGAGTGTACGGAGTACCCGAGATTCTGGCACTTCTCCTGGAACCATGTCGATCATGCCATCAAAATGAATATATCCTGCCAACCCCTCCCTCGTCCTGATGGTAGATACCTGCAGCACGGAATACATGAACCGTACTAAGGGTTCCACTTGGTGGACGCTGAACGATGGCTTAATCGTCCATAATTAGTTCGGCCCTCAGCTTCTCCACTTGGCAAATTACAAATGACAGGGCAGACCTGCTCAGCTCGGCAGGCTCTGGACTTGCCCACAGGTACGTCGCTCGAGTCCTCCGGGTTTCAACGGACCACAACCATCGGGCACTCCTACCGAGGAATGTGTCCTGCACGGAATGTGTCAATCGATAGCCTCCTGTGGATCAGTGGTCGCAGTCACGCATGGGGGGCAAGTCACCATGACGAGGCCCGCGGCGGCAGCCTGCGGAGCGACTGCAGCTGCAGAGAAGCGAGGCCTTCGTACGAGTGCTTGTTATCTGAGCCCAAGCACCCTGTCCTGAGCCGACAAACTACTAAGGTTTGTGTGATTCCTCGAAGGTTATCGGGAAACGTGGACTCCCCAAGGCGAACCATGCAGACGCATTCCTCCGTGTTCCTCGGATTATTTTCTTCCCTTCACAAACTAAAAGCATCTTTCTTTTGCGACAGGCACTAAACCGTCGCCGTTTCAACGCTACTGCTGGAAAATGGCACCCCATGCAACTCTCTTCTGGACCCCACGGCTCAAGTTGCATAAGCCCCCAACACTGCTACGAAATTTCCCTAGCGCTTCCTGTGAGCGACTCTGGGTCTAATTATTGGGCCGGACAGTTCCCAGAGCAGATTAACATATATTACCGATCGCCGGAATAGATTGAAATAGATTGAGCTGATGCTACCTTGAATTAACACCTGAACTTCCAGCGGGTACGGTCTCCTCTTGGAACTTGGAAGTTGGGACTCTGCTAGCCTCCCCCCTATCCACAGTACAATCAATAATGGGATCCTCAGCTGGTGGCGCTTGTCACTTTCCGGGCTGCCTTGTTCCCCCGACATGTCAGACGGTCTGGCCCGGGCTGGCGTCCAACTAGCTCGCACTGCAGGATGGCGCTTGTCAGCTGGGACCCCAAGGTGCTGACGGTTCAGCGCGGGCTGGCTGGTCGGCCGGTCTAGACAGTCAGACAGGCGCGGAGTATACTTGACCCAGACATGGTACAACAGATCCTATGGAGGACTAGGATTTTAGTATAACCAACCACTCCCGACTCTGGAAGCGCCGGGCAGACAATGCCCCCAGATTGCAAACCAGCGGTCGGATACACCGGCGAACCAGTCACAACCCACAACATGCTAATAGGCCACCGCATTCAGCGCATGCGGATGATATCCGTGACTCCGGGCGAGCAGGTCCTCGAACTGGCCCACCGTCTCCTTCATGACGTCCGTGCCTGACAGGTCAGTATCACGCATTTTGGGAAAGCATTCACTGCATAACTCACCCCACATGAAATCCTGCCAGTCGTGATCTGCCCATAGATCGGGATTCTTTCCTGGCCCCCGAATGGCCTCATCTCTCTTCCGCTGCTCCTCGCCATCGGGCAGATGCAACGCCTTGCGCGTAACCGCTGCGCTTTTCTGGATCTTTTCGGCCCGGTCCTTACGCACGCGCTCATAAACCGCCAAAGCGCCGTCAAGATCCTCCGTCAGGGACAGTGCGCACGCCAGCACGCCCGCATCCTCGATCGCCTGCGCCGCGCCTTGTGCCACGTACGGCAGCATCGGGTGACACGCATCGCCCATCAAAACAACGCGATTTTCGATCCAGGTGGGAAGGGGGAAATGTGAGTTGAGCGTCCACTCCATGACCTCTCCGTCAGGCACGTAACTCAGCAGACTCCGCACCAGCCCGTTCCACTGCGCATAAAACTCCTCCATCTCCCGCTTGTCGCCCGGATTCGTCCAACTCTCCTCGGTCGCCGCCCCCTCCTTTTGCGGATGCAACAGCACCATGTTATACACGCTGTTGTTCTTGATCGGATACGCCATGATATGGCCCCCGAGGCCCATCCACCGCATCCCCACATTCCGCTACAGGAGCTCCAGCGCCCGCTCGTCCCCTTGCACCTTCTCCTTGGGGATCTAAATACGGTACGCCGCATCTCCGGTCGGCTGACAGATATCATGGACGCCGTGATGCGCCGCCATTTGATGTCGCAGATCGGACTTGATGCCGTCGGCGCCGATCACCACATCGCCCTCCACCCACTCACCGGTGTGCGACTACACGCGGGCACTGAAGTCGGGGGCGGCCCCTACAACGCGGGCATTGGTCCGGATGGTGATGTTTTGGTTTCTAAATGCGTCGAGCAGGATGCGTTGCAGATCACCGCGATGGATGACCGCGAGGGGGGCGTGATATCGCTCGCCGACCTGACCGATTAGTTACATCACATTCCTATTTCTTTCCACGACCGAAATGAGCGGAGAGAACCTACCCCCGGCATCAACGGCGCCTGCCCCAACTCCTCATTATTCTCATACCGTCGTAGCGAATTAATCTCCATGGTATTCGCCTTACTCATCACCTCTTCCAATAGTCCCAATCGTCCCAGAATTCTCGCCGCATTGGGAGCCATCTGAATCCCCGCGCCGACCTCGGCGATCCCATGGACGCGCTCGAGGATGGTCGCCTTGTGGCCGGCTTGATGTAGCGCCAACGCGACCGTCAGACCGGCAATCCCGGCGCCCATGACCAGGACATTGAGGGGTGTTTTGGCCCGGGGAAGGGTGAGAGTATCTTGATAGGTGTCCATGTTGTTTCAATCCTCAGTAGACTCGGAATGAAGGTAATGAATATCGGTGTAGACGGTGACAAGGATATCGTCCCTAATCAAATCCAATCCTCCGTACAATAAGAAACATCAATATACCACCATCAATCAAATTATATATCTTTCTCCCCACTCCACCCTCCACACCAACAAAAAAAATATAAGAAAGAAGACAAAGCACCGCGTACATCCGTATATCCCGAGTACCACCCCCGACGCAACCAAACACCATGACATCATGACTGTCTCTCTCCCATCAAACCGGTTTATCCACCTCCCTTGTACCTTTCTCGCAACCCATCTCGGCAACTAACAAACCCACCTAGCCACCTACAGAGGAAACAATGCTCACTAATCCTCCACTGTACTATTGTCTCGGATCGCATCTCGGGATTTACATAGTATCTACCTAGCACTATAGTAGTAGGTAGTAGATAAATTCGCTATGTGCCAAGGACAGGCATTATTCACAATTCACATGATACTTAATATAGAATTATGTACTAGTAGAAATGGTATTACTAATTATTGTAGTATCGAGGGAATGCGATCGGCGAGGCTGAATACAGTCCTACCTACCTACCTACTATTACTTTCCTTTTCATTATTTTCATTCGTAAGAGATATTACTACTGTGCCAGAAGAGGTAGAAATAGTTCTGTATTAACTATTACTGGGGGTGTCTTTGGCGTGATATAACTTTTAGGTACTCTGCAAGTGGTACGGTGGATTATGTGGTGCAGGTTACTTCTGTGATTGTGTTGAAGGGGGGAAGCGGCTGGGAATGATCTGCTGTTGGGATGGGGGATGGATGTGGGTCGGATAATGGTTCGGATGGTTCGGATAGCTCGGAAGGATTCTTCGTTCATTGTTAGTTGTCGCATTGTGCGATGAAATGGTCGGGAAGGAATGTCGGGAATGGGATCGGATGATGTCATGGGAGCGATACAGATCATTAGGTTATTATGTAGATTATCGACTAGGACAAGAATATATACGCATAACCATCAGATACATACACTAGGGAACATTAGGATTGTGAAAGTAAGAATACCGAAAGAATGAAAAGCAGATCTACTGCTCCTTCTTCCCCCCTGCAAACTCTATTCCGTTCAACTCGCCATGCTGTGCAAACCACACATCCTGCAGATAATTCTCCCGCGGCACCCACGGCCCCCGATCGCCGGCCTTGGGCAAGGATCCCACGGCGCGCGTCACGTACGTCGAGTTCAGGTTCAGCAGGCGACGCGGTTGGATCTTAGTGATCTCATCGCCCTGGAGGCGCGGCGTTGCCGACGGACTGCCCCGGCGGTCCATCTCGCCCATCAACCGGCACAGGAACAGCGCGGTGGCATCGGCGCCCAGGGTCCATGACGCGTTGGTGTATCCGATCACAAAGGCCGTGTTGGGGAGGTCCTGCACCATCATGCCGTGCCAGAGGTACTTGTCTGGGAGGTGCGCGGGGATGCCGTCAACGGTGAGAGAGGCGCCGCCTGCGATCTGGAGACGCAGGCCCGTAGCAGTCACGATCAGGTCGGCCGGGAGAGTCTCACCAGAATTTAGCTCGATGCCGGTCTCGGTGACGGTGCGGATGGTGTCGGTCTTGACGTCGGCATGGCCCGAGTGCAGCGAGCGGAAAAAGTCTCCATCGGGACACACGCAGAGACGCTGGTCCCAGGGATTGTACCGCGGCTCGAAGTGCGGAGAGAATGGTACCGACTCGGGCAGCTGGCGTGTCACCGACAACCGCAGCAGGAATTTCGCGACACTCGGAAAGGCCTGGCAGAAGCAGAAGAACAGCCACGAGCTGATGAACCAGTTGAGGCGCTGGAAGCGGCGGAAGATGCCGGACGGCAGCACATAGCTCAACCATGATTTGTTCCGGTTGGGAAGGGACAGGATGTACGTCGGACTGCGCTGCAGCATTGTCACGCGGGCGGCCTTTTCGGCCAGCTTAGGCAGCAGAGTAATGGCTGTGGCACCGCTGCCGATGATGACAATGTTCTTGTCCTTGTAGTCCAGGTCCTCGGGCCAGAACTGCGGGTGAATGACTTCCCCCGTGAAGCGTGACAGGTTGGGGATGTCGGCCTGCAGGGGCTGGTTGTAGTCGTAGTAGCCCGTGCCAAAGATGAGGAAGCGCGCCGTCAAGGGACGCGACTGGCCATTGTGGTCGATGGTCAGCGACCAGAGTTGGTCTTCCGAGGACCAGTCGGCGCCCAGCAGGCGCTGCTGGTAGTGGATGTGCTGGTCGATGCCATATTTTTTGGTGGCCCGATGCAGATATGACACGATCGAGGCCCCCTCGGCGATGGGGTTGCTGCGATCCCAGGGATACCACGAGAAGCCAAAGGTGAAGAGATCCGAGTCGGAGCGAATGCCGGGGTACTTGAAGAGATCCCAGGTGCCGCCCAGCCGGTCGCGAGCCTCAATGATGGCGTAGCGATAGTTGGGGAACTGCGATTGCACGCGATAGGCCGCGTTGATGCCGGAGATACCGGCGCCCACGATGAGCACGTCAAGAGGTTCGGAATCAGTATCCATGATGAATGATGTATAGGGGAGATGGAAACAAGGAGAGACCGATGGAATGGAATCCCCGACCACGATTTATAGACAGACTGGCACACACCCCTCACATGGCCTCGGCTGTGGCCGAATGGCGTCCGAGGCAGACGAGGGGAAGTGCAACGGGCTGCAAGTTGCGCAGCTTCAGATTTCTTCAGAATTTGGACTGGACCCTGACCTGACCCGCAAATCCGCAAAATGGATCGGGGGATCGGCGCTGCATATCGCTTCCCAAAGCGGTAACCCTTGCGACTCACATGCCTGGATCGGCCACGGGGATCTGTTGCTCGCACTGGCCGTCGCACAATGGCTCGTGAAGATGCCAGTTAGATAAGTTGGGTGGTGGCCAGGGTTGCACGGCCGGGATGTGACCTGAAGCACAACGGCTTGTGTTCCCCTCCATCATGATTCAACCGCGCGCCATCTCCCTCTCCCCGGCGGAGAAACTTGACTTTGTGCCTGCCCTGGCCTCGATTGTCCTGACCATTCTCTGGGCCACTCTCACCTCCCTTTGGCGCTCCACCGCCTATCCCAAGACTTTGGTGCTGCACATTGGCTATGCGGCGTTCCGCAAGGCCACCGTGCGCCTGTCCGTGGCGCAGATGCAGTGCGTGTTACATTCTTCACCACACACACTGACCACTGCCACTGACCACTGACACCACTGACTTCCCAGATATGCTCTCCCCACGACCGACAAGAACTACGAACGTTACGTGCGGAAGCACAAGCTCCCCTGCAAGACCGTTGACCTTGGCGATGGTGCCTTGGGCCATTGGATCGGCGACCAAACGGCCGACAACGTCCTGATCTGGTACCACGGTATGTTTTTCGGATGCATGCCATTATGTCTATGCACTAACAATCCCCCAGGCGGTGGCTTTGCCCTTCCTGCCAATGTAGGGTACTTCAAGTTCTTCACCAAGCTGATTGCCTCCATGGCGGCGTCCAACAAATCTCTGGCCGTCTTCACCCTCACCTACACCCTCGCTCCCCAAGCCACCTATCCCACGCAGCTTCGCCAGGCCGTATCCGCTCTGCGCTACGTCCTCGACAAGACCAACCACAGTCCATCACACATCGCGCTAGGTGGTGACTCCGCGGGGGGGAATCTCGTCGGCGGAGTGCTTTCTCATCTGGCGCATCCGCACCCGGAGATCGCTCCCATCACACTGTCGGGGAACCTCCTCGGGGCGATGATGATCGCACCCTGGACGAGCATGGAAACCGACTACACAGACCAGGTCATTGACTCGCGCGGCGATCTGATCACTCCAGGGGTGGCGGGGCCATGGGCGAAAGCTTATCTGGGTACGGCGCGGCGCGACTATTACACGGACCTGTCGACGGCGCCGACGGACTGGTTTACCACGTTTCCGGTGGAGCGGGTGTTGGTGTGTGGTGGGGGAAGCGAGATCTTGTTGCCTGTCATTCGTGGCTTTGTGGACAAGTTCTCGGCCGGGTTTGGGCGGGTGGAGCTGTGTGTGGGCGAGGGTGAGGGCCATGTGGCCCCCATCTATAATATGTATATCGGGGATCGGGATGAGACGGTGCAGGGCAAGCGAGTGGTTAGTTGGTTGCGGGAGGTGCTGTAGCTGTATGAGATACGTGTGTATATTGACTAGTGTATTGGTGTATGTAATGTATATGATTTAGCTGTTCAAGTACAAAGTGTGCAATTATGCAAAAGCAAGAAGCAAATGTGATGCAAACACCATCAGAAGCAGCCAAACACCCGCAGCATTCCCCTCCTCCATCTCTCTTCCCAGTCACTGATTTCTATCTTCCAAGGCAGAGTAAGACGATTCTCACCCACCACGGACAGAATACAACAAGTATGCATCATCGTGATTAAAAATTCATTAGATTATGCTAACATAGAAATACATCCAAGGTATCATTTCTTCTCCTGCTTCTCCTGCCACTCCCGCAAATGCAGCAAATCCGCCGACGCCAGCGCCCGTACTCGCTCCTGCAACCACGTGGGAAACGCCCGCACCAGACTGGCCACCCAGTATTTCTCCGGCAGGATGACCTGCCCACTTTTGCCAGATACGATCTGCTTTGCAATGGCATTTCCCACCCGCTCGACCGTCAAGACCGGCTGCTTGAACTCGTTCCCGGCGTCCGTCAACTGCTGGATCATGGGGGTGCGCACCCAAAAGGGGTGAACCACACTTTTAAGCTATCAGCAGCCGTCTTCTTCTCGAGTTTCAGAGGATCTCACCTAGTCTTCACTCCCGTCGCCTTATACCAATACTTCAACTCCTGCCCCAATCCCTCGTGGAACGCCAACGCACTCGCCTTTGAACAACAGTAATCGATCATCTCCCCCAGCGCCACAAAACTGGCCATGCTCGCCACGGTCACCACATGGCCGTGGTTGCGCTCGATCATGGCGGGGAGAAACTCTCGCACTGTTATGAAATGCGAGATGGTATTGACCTCGAACGTCTGTCGGATCTTTGCCTCGGGTTCATCTAGGATGGTCTTGTCGTGGCCCACACCGGCGTTGTTGACCAGCACGGTAGGATGGCCGTGCTCGGAGCGGATCTGCTCGGCCACGGGGTGGAGGGCGGTGGAGGAGGTAATGTCGGCTTTGTAGAAGGTTACGTTGGGAGCTGTGCGTGTTAATGGGGGTTAACATGGGTGATGGGGGGAGAAATACGGAGTGTGAAGGACGGTTCCTGGATGTCCAGGATAATGACCCGGGCGCCCTGGCTGGACAGCTCGGTCATGATCTGCTTGCCGATACCGCTGCATCCGCCCGTCACGAGAACCAGCTCGCGATCGTTGTCCCAGGTTCGGGTGCTCAAATTATTGAGCGACAGAGTGTTGAGGACCCGGTTGGTCTGGCGCAGCGCAGTAAGCGCCAGCACCGCACCGATGGCTTTAGGGACCAGCGGATGCAGCAGGGCCTGCTGGGCCGGGGGCGGCAGGTTGGCCAGAGCGGTTTGGGCCCATTCGTGGACGACAGCGGGGGAAAGAAGCGACATGATGATTCAGTGGTGTTGCATGAACAAAGTACCGAGACTGGATGCACGTCCACCGTCGCGCCGTTGCTATATAAGAACTGGCTGTATGACATGCAACCGAGGCTCGCATGGACTACACAATTATGAGATCACCCCGGAAATGGAAAGCGTTGCGATGTGAGGGTTAAGGTTTCGGGCAGTTGGAATTGCGGAGATGAGATCCACTGGCTCGGATTTTGCGTGTTGATCCTGCCGATCTTGGTTCGGACACATGTGATGCGATGGTTGCAGTGGTGATGATCTGCTGTCTGCCTGGACCCTTCGTATCAGATGGCTGCTGCCCGAGAGGCCGGGGTGGTGATCGACTCATGTGCCACCGAGGCAACCCTGATTAGGGCAGTCGATCGCTCCCTGATCCCCGCTCTTAATCTAAAACAGACTCTTCTCAGTCGACTTCGGAGCAGTCTGTGCTACCTCCTGTATCACCACCATCATGGACTCTCCGTTGGTGCTGCTGTCCGTTGCCTTGCTGGAGGCCTATTTGCTACAGCGCAGCTTGCTGCCCGACTGGGCATTTCGCAGTGTGACGGCTTTATCGCTGGCGGGTAATCTAAGCCTCCGATTGATCTGGGGATTGTTTGTCTATCCGTACTTTGTGACGCCGCTGCGTCATCTGCCTACTCTTCCGGTATGATGCTGATGATGGACTTGTCTACTCTGTATGCTAACAAGGTAGGGCAATCTCAACCACGGCCGCGTGATTTTTGACGACCCTCGCGGCCGGCTTCCGCTGCAATGGATGAAAACCATCCCCAATGACGGGCTCATTCATTTCCGTGACATCTTCAACCGGAGTTTCCTGCTGGCTACGAATCACCAGGCCCTGCTGGACATTATGAGTACCAACACCTACGACTTTGAGAAGCCGTGGCGCACGCGCGAGTTTCTAGCACGGATTATCGGATTCGGACTGATTCTGTCCGAGGGCGGCGCGCACAAGAAGCAGCGACGGGCGCTAACGCCGTCGTTCAATGTACGAAATATCCGGGCACTGTATGGGCTGATGTGGGGGAAGACGGGGGTGTTGATGGAGGAGCTGGAGCGGGAGATGGCCACGAATGAGGGAAAGGTTGAGATGAGTGTGTGGGCTAGGTATTTCCCTCCGATTGGTCTACATAATCAGCTGTAGTATCATATAATGCTAATCAAACAGCCGCCTCACCCTCGACATTATCGGCCCCGCGGCCATGGGCCGCGACTTTCGCTCGCTCCAAAACCCCGAGAACAAAGTCGCCGACAGCTTCCTGGCCATTCTCGAGCCCACGAAAGAGAAGATTGCCTTTCTGGCTGTCAACGTGCTGCTCCCGCAGTGGTTCGCGCGGCGACTCCCATGGCGCCTAAACCGTGTCATCGACACGGAGACGGGCTTCCTGCGCGAGCTATGTAAGGACATTGTCTTGGAGAAGAGGGCCTCAATTGTAGCAACGCAAGCCACGGCCGCAGAGCTCGAGGCCGATATTCTTGGAACCATGATGCTAGGAGGCGACTTTACCGATGACGAACTGGTCGATCAAATGTTGACATTCCTCGCAGCTGGCGTATGTCCCCGCCCTTCTCCATATCACCACAACACTAACCAAATCCAGCACGAAACCACCGCCAGCGCCTTCACCTGGGCCTGCTACCTCCTGACCCAACACCCAGAGTACCAAGCTCCTCTCCGGGCCGAAATCCGCTCCCGCATCCCCAGCGGCACCGCCCCCATCACCCACACCGACCTCGAATCCCTCCCCCTCCTCAACGGCATCGTCCAGGAAGTCCTCCGCCTCTACCCCACCGTGCCCCTCACCCTCCGCGAATCCATCCGCGACACCACCGTCGCCAACACCCACGTACCCCGGGGCACTCGCGTCCTCCTCTGCCCGTACGCCATCAACCGCAGTCCGCTGTTCTGGGGCGAGGACGCCGACGTCTTCCGTCCGGAACGGTGGGTGGATACCGATGCGAATGGGAATGCTGTTGTTAATCAGCATGGTGGGGCGGGGACGAATTACGCTCAGATTACGTTTCTGCATGGGCAGAGAGCATGTATTGGGAAGGACTTTGCAAAGGCGGAGTTGAGATGTGCTCTGACGGGGGTTTTGGGACGGTTTGAGATCGAGATGCAGGATCCGAAACAGGTGATTCATATTGCGGGGGCGGTTACGACGAAGCCGGTCGAGGGGATGCATTTGAGGATGAGGAGGGTGGAGGGGTGGTGATTCCTGTCCCTGGTTCAAGTGGATGGTATATATAGGGTGGGTGGTATATATGGTGTAAATATATGACTGAGCACATAGTATTAAGATAGTGTAACTTACCAGAGCGAGGTATGTAATGAATATGCTAACCACTTTTCTCTAAACCAACATAAGAACTCACTTTTTCTGTACATGCGCATGTCCATGATGCTTATGTCCATGGCCATGCCCCTGTCCCTGCAAAAACTCACTCGCCTTTCTCTTCCCCCCTTCTTCCGACCCCTCTATCTCATCCTTTTCCAACGACGGCCAATCCTCCCACCCATCCTCCCAAATCCCCGCCATCATCTCCTGCTTCTCCCTCCTGGTCACCCTCTTCTTCCGCATAATCCCTTCCCACCGTTTCATCTCCCCATCATCCAATAAACACTCATCTAATAACTTCGTAACCGCCACCGTATCTATACCCTCCCCGATAAACACAATCTCCTGTCGGCGATCTCCCCATTCGCCTTGAAAGTCATCTGTGATGGACTTGCGCACGTCTGCGTCCTCGGGCCACGCTTCGTCGGGCAACTCGGCGAACCACCCGCCGCCACAGCCTAGGGTGAGCATGGCGCCGGCTTGACTCCATTCGCCGAACTGGTAGGGGCGGGTGGCTAGCCAGAAGAAGCCTTTCGAGCGGAGGACCGAGTGCAGGATGGGGTGGGCGCGTTTGTTGGCGAGGATGGTTTCGGGGGTCGGTTGGTCCAGGTCGGGCATTTCTTCGTCTTCATCTTCTTCGTCGTCTTCTTCTTCTTCTTCTTCTTCTTCTTCTTCATCATCACCCCCCGCATTCTGCAACAAAATAAACTTATCATATAACAACTCAAACAGTCGTCGCGGTTGGAATGGCCGTCTAGCCGTATACACAAAGTTATTAATGCCGTACCTGACTTGTTAGCCTCATCCCAACTACATCTCAATAGCAAAAAGAAGAAAGGATACTCACTCCAAGGTCTCCGGCTTCGGCGCCATGCGCACCCCATTCGCAGTCTCGACCTTGCTCATCTCATGCAAACTCCTCAACCAACCGGCTCCACTCGCCGCACGAAGGAAATCAAATCTCCCCGTCCCCAACACCTCCTTCACATCAATCTTCGAATACTTGCTCTCCAGCACCTTGGCCACGGGATTGAGCAACCCGATTAACGTCCGGATTTTGTCCCGCACCGATTGATCCACCATATCGATCTTGTTAATGATAATGACGTCGGCGAATTCGATCTGATCGACCATGAGGTCGGAAATCGTTCGCTCGTCTTCGGGGATGATTTCCCCGGAACCGTAGCGATCGGAGAGGAACTCGGCAGTGTGGAGATTATGGTGGAGGTTGAATGCGTCCAGGACGGTGACGGTCGTGTCGAGGGTTGTGAGGGTGGAGAGACCGCCTTGTTTTACCCTATCCCCATCATCATCATCATCATCATTAGCATATACTTATCCCCACGAACGAAACGGCAAAAGAGAGAGGGTATAAACATACACATCCTCCACAACCCTCCTACTCTCCCCATCCAAGCCCTCCAACCCCAACCCCGCATCACCCCCCGCTTCCAACATCGCGGCACTGAACTCCGCCGTGAACGTCTCGGCCACTTGCATCGGTTCACTAATGCCCGTACTTTCAATCACCACGTACTCGACCCCATCCTGGGTGGTCAGACGGGCGAGTTCGGAGAGCAGATCCCCTCGGAGCGTGCAGCAGATGCAGCCGTTTTGTAATTGGATGAGGGATTCTTTGGTGTGCGAGATGCTGTGGTGGTGGGATTTGATGAGCGTGGCGTCGATGTTGAGACTGGATTTGTTAGATGCTTGCTTGGAGTAGATTTGGTGAGATAGGTAGGGTTATTGGGTATAAGGAGGGAAGGGTGTGTGTCCCATCCTAAACATAACCCAATACTAGAAATAAAGAAAGAAAAGGGGAAAATAGGAATACCTGCTCATATCATTCACAATCACCGCGATCCGTAGCCCATGATCCGCCGACTGGAGAATATGTTCCAAGAGGGTGGTTTTTCCACTTCCCTGGATACCACTTAGCCACACACACACACACCACCATACATAGCACACCAGCAAGGTCCATTCACAACCAACCCAACAAAACAAGATAGATACGTACCAAGAACCCAGACAATAACGTAACCGGCAACTTCCTCTTCTTCGCCCCCTCAACTCCATCACTGGGAGTTTGTGCCGACGGGGCCGGATACGTGAGGGATTCTTTGCCGGAGTCGATCATCTCGTTTCCTCTCTCTCTCTCTCTCTGGGATAATTTAGAGAGTAAAAGAATAGAAAATGAATGAAAAAAAGAAGAACAATTCATCCTCTGGATACTGAGTATAGATATCTTTATATATGCCCTGCCACCAAGGTAACGGATTTATCATCGGTGATGTGATTGGTGTGGTGTGGTGATGGGATACCAAGGTCCTTGTCTGCAAGGTGCGTGATAGCAAGGTACCCACTCATTTTATTGCCATTTAGGTACCCCTGAGAGGTGGGTGGTTGTGATTTATGTAAATTGGGATTGGAATGGGATGATAGGTTAGGTCTGTTGTTTCGATTTAATGTTGGGTCGTATGATTGATACCAAGGCCAACCCTACATCCAAACCTGGGTACTTTTTGTAGCCGCAATTAGCCCTAATACACCTAACTAATTCTCAAACCAACATCAACTTACTCGTAATACCAGAGAATAAAAGGTTGATTATAATAATAGGAAGATATCACTAAGGAAACACCGTCCCATCCCAAACCCTCAACTGAGTGGATTGGTTGACCCTCAGACCAATTTGGCTTCAAGCTTATGGCCTTGGAAGATATCACTGTGGAATCTTACGAACCGTGATGCTAAGTACTGCTCATTGCTGGTGATATAGAACACTAATATCAATAGTACGACCTCTTCGTAACCGACGAATCAGACACACAATCCACCCCAATCCCCCCCTGAATATCATTGCAGACAATCTCTGCCCCTCCCGACGGACTCGTCAAGTTGACATTCGTCAAGGTGATGTTCGTGCATACGGCATCTGGCGAGCACACCAGATCGGCTACCACCTTGCCATCTTTGCCGGAGGATGTTCCCCACACGTTCTCAAAGACCACATTCGTGATATTCACGGCCGACGGGTACTTGGCACACTCAGTGGAATTCACGTCAAAGTAGCATTGGTCCAGCACGATTGGCGCATCGGTGTTCTGGATCTGGATGTTCTTGTAGGTGATGTTGTTCATGCGGCCGTAACCCACGTCCTGGCCGGCCCAGGCCTTGAGGCGTGCGCCGTTCTATTCTCATTAGTATGGCTCGGTAGTGTCAGAGGTGTGCGTACCTGTCCGTTCAATAGTGTCACGTTCTCAATGTACACGTTCTCGATAAAGTCCATCTCGCCGGCATACTCGCCGATACTGCCCATGCTCACCCCGTGCGTGTTGTTGCACCACATGTTCTGCACAAAGATGTTGCTCGTGTTCGACTTCGGAGAGAAGCAGTCATCACCCACGTCGATGCGCATGTTGGTGGCACTAAAATTATCCACTACAAGCGAGTCGAATCCGTCCGTGTTGGCCGGATCAGACTGAACGGTCAGTGAAGATCAACAACCAACCCATCAAGTAACTCACCGACGCATTCGTGGAAAACGCATGAATATACACATTATCAAACGAGATATCATTTGTGCGGACAAAGAAGTTGGTCCAGCAGGGCGAGTTCAGCTGCGTGATACCTTCGACCGACACACGGGTGGCATTATCCGTGAGGAAGAGAATCGGCCGGTAGAAGGTATTATCGGGATCCTGTCATCGTCAGTCACCATCCATCCCCCACAGTAGACAAAACCTACCAAGATCTGCTTTCCCGCAAACTCATCATACCACTTCTGTCCATTCCCATTCAACACCCCACTGCCAAAGATCTTAATATCCTGCCCACCCCAGCGCCAGAAGGTAATCGACTTCTGAAAGCTATAGTAAAAGTTATTGGCTTGCCAGTACGTGATATTATTCGTGAACTATATCATATCGTCAGCCATCTCACCACCCTCATCGAATCCTACTAGAGACAAACCTGAATCTCCCCCTCCAACTGCACCTCAATATCATCCAAAAACGTCAAATCCAACTTCTTCCCAATAACATACTTCTCTCCCTCCTTCAACAATAACCGTCCCCCATGGTTCGCCCGCTGCAACCCCCACAGAAAATCCGCCGACACATCATCGGCCGCGTTCTTCGACGCCCGAATCGTCACCGTCTGTCGGTCCGCATACTTGCCATGCTGGGCCCCAATGGCCTGTAATCCCGCTGTATCAGACGCCGGGATGACTCGCGCCCCAGGAATGAGTCCACCCACGGCAGCACCGAATGTGAGGGTCCCGGCGCTGAGCAACAGCGCAGTATACGAGAGTAGTCTCATGATGAATGGATAGTTTGATTCAGTCTACCCCTTTCTTTGTGAGCTGCACTTCACCACTTATATAGGTAGGTATCCGTCCCACTGCCGAGCCTCTCGCATACCCCAGAATCAGATACCATCATGATCCGGGGTATCCCCACGGGGGAAGCAGGGGATTTTTCCACCTGTCAGCGACCAGCACGGCCCGACGGATTGGAAAGTCGACTGGTGGTCTGGGGGTGCGTTCTGGAAATCTCGTGATCAGCCACTTGGTCGGTGCGCGGTGACGGACTGTCGTGCGCAAATTTCCCCGGATTGTAGGGCTGGGTTGGGGGATCTTCCACCAATGGGTGTGGGGGGGGTGTCGGATTGATGCTGTCTGTCGTGGGGGCATGTTTTGGTGGGGATCTGGGATGGTGGTGAGGTGGCAGGTGCATGGTGTGGAGGAGTGGGTGGATGATGTCTTTTGATTCATGGGTGAATAGAGCAGATGCGGATGATGATATCATTCCGCAGTGCAGGATTGCCGAGTTGGTGGTCTTGGGAAGTTTGTTGTTACTGCAGCTGAATGTACGATTTAGATACTGTATAGTATTGTGGGGAATCCAGCATCCCCAGATCGGGTACCCCAGGGATGTATCGTTATCCTTGCACATTCCTTTCTTAGTCATGTCAACACCATAACTAGTTAACTATCCAGAGTTTATCCAACTAGCCCATAAGCTCCCTAATTACGGATTAGTCTAGTCTAGTCCCATTAATCCGCGAAACAATAAAAGAATAACCTCGGTACCCCGCAGATCACCATCCCAACATCAACAATCCAGCCGGAGATCCCAATCTCCCATTTTCTCCCAATTATGCATCCCTCACAACTTCCTCCCGCCCACCACCAACGCCGTAATACAACTCACATTCCCCGACCACCACAACACCGACCGCAAAAAGCTCCACCCCTCCGATTCAATCAACACATACGCTAATCCAAACGCCACCCGCGATACCGTATACCACGCGCCAATCCCATTGATTGTGTCGTTCGGTAAGTCGGTATGTAATGCCACCAGCACTATAATAAAAATCATTACTATTAGTACCGACCCATGCATCCATCCAATCTCTGTAAATGAATGAATGTAGATAAAGGTGTAATACGCACTCGCCGCCACAAAAAGTGGAAACCCCTCGATGGCATTCGCATGCGCGGCTTCCTGGCGCTTCAGTCGGTTTAATTGTCGGCGGGTGATTTTGCCCGCTTGCACGGCGGCCTCGCCGTAGGTGGTGAGGTCTTCGCGCGGCGCCACGTTGTGGTCTAGGCGGAGGAGTCGCTTGGCGGGTCGGGTGCTCAGCACCCCGTGCGCGAAGAACCAGTTGCCGATGAGGTAGGCGACGGCGTTGTTGGGGATAGGTTCGTTGGCGGTGGCTTGGAGGCCGAGGGTGGTTAGGATGGATCTGTAGGGTTAGGATGGGTGTTTGTGTATGTACTGGGATGGGAGTGACGTACGACATGATAGCGGTGGTTAACAAGGGGTGGAAATGGATATGAGATGAGAAGGAATTTATACCAGTTGCATGATCGACATGCCCCGTCCACAAAATTAGTTATCATACATTATCGTAGCCATTGGCAATCCATCACATGAAACTTGGGATATCACAATATCTCGCTCATCCACCAACGCCTCGGTTGTCCATTAGAACAAAGTCAGAAAGTCCTGATCCCACATCCCCGGCATCCCATAGTCGTTCATGTCAAACAACGTCCCGAAATCCAACGACTGCATCCGTTAGCATCAACCCGCCAAGCAGAGGAGATCGACAAACCGTGTCTAACCCAAACGACGCAGGGTCGAATGGTAAATCGGGTGTTGCCAGACTCAGCGACGGCGTAGAGACGGGCTAGAGTTCATTAGCAACGATCGACACCTTAAGGACTCTACATACCGTCGACTCGGCCTGTCGGGCTCGGGTAGACGCCCAGGTGGCCCCCCGCATCACCTGTTCGCATGCCTGCATGGACTTCATCGCGTCCCGCTCAATCACCTTCTGCGGGTCTTCCCCCCGGAGCCGCGCCTTCACCGACGAGAGTGCAAGGTTCGGGAGGAAAAACGCCTTGCTCCCCTTGCCGTTCGGCGTGATCCGGCTCCCGAATGTTTCGATCGTCCGCTCGACCGCCCCGATCATAACCTCCTGCTGCGACCGCACCAGATCGTTCAATGAGGTCAGCGCGCTGGACTGGCCCGCGGTCGACGCGCTCGCCATGTTGAACTCGCCCGCTTGGATGTAGAGCTCCACGCACACCGTCAGGGCAGCGTGAAGAAACTCATCGCGGAACATCCCCCCACTGAGCTGCCCCAGATGTGGGCATACCTGGGCGCTCGCCGGAGGCTCGTGATGGGAGAGGATCTCCAATGCGGACTCCAGGCAGATCTTCCGCGAGTAGGAAAATTTGGGCGACCGGAGAATACTCAACGCAAACGGCCGGTTCAGAACCAGGATTGATCGCCGTAACAGAAACATCAACATGGACTGGGCGAAGGACGAATCGTTGCCGCCCGGCGACGGCAGCCCCGGGTCGCACTGCTTCCGAAAGATCCCCACGCCGTGGTGCATGAATTGGATCAGCTCTTCACTGAGTCGCAAGGCCTCATCGTAGGACAGAGTGAACTTCAGACTGTTGATCGCCTTGGCGATATGAAGTCGCAACGGCAACGACTGGAGAAGCAAGACCTGGAACGTACTTTGCGTAAACACCTCCGGATCCTTGGGGACCGCATCCTCGGTCATATCTTCCGTCAGTTGCGCATCATCGAGATTCGAGGGGGGCTCGCAATCGTATTCATCCAGGTCGATGGTGGGCGGCATCCCACCATCCAAGGACGACTGCAAATCCAGCTCCAGAATGGTCGCCCACAGTCGTCGGCGCATCTCGGCCCAGAATTTCGTCATCTTTCCGAACCGATGGGGATCCCGATGCAGCCCCATGGTCATGGCAGTCCGCGTCAGCGAACCGGACGAGATCCAAACAATATCCCCATCGATCGCATCGGCCTGCCGTGCAATCATCAAGAGGCATTCAATCTGCAGAATGTTGAAATCGATGGTCGAGCTGACTAACGTGGACGCAATCCACGACCGGACGCCGGCAATCCATTCGGCGGCCGTTTGATATACGGGACCCTCGCCATTAATCTTCGTGGTCGGACTAAGAAAACAGCAACTGGCGGCCATCAATGCAAGCAGCTTCGCCACAAAGGACGGTTCCCTGGGCTGTACGCCCGCCCAGAAGTTGCCGTACTGCTCCAGGAAGGTTGGGATATGCAAGATTCGGTGCGTTGTCTCGAACGTGGTCAGATACAGGTTCAGTAGTTCGTCGGCGACATGGCGAGGAGGAACCATTTCCTCCAACGTGGGCGGCTTCTCGCGAAAGGCGCGCTGATGTTCTTGTCGTTCCCGAGACCATACCTCCCCTTTGAAGACCTTGAATTTCTTATAGTCGGGGTTCCTCTTCAATGTACTGCGCCGGCCTCGCATAAACGTAGCAACGTCGTCAAACTGCAAAGGTCAGCACCAG
This sequence comes from Aspergillus ibericus CBS 121593, assembly GCF_003184845.1. Lineage (NCBI taxonomy): Eukaryota > Fungi > Ascomycota > Eurotiomycetes > Eurotiales > Aspergillaceae > Aspergillus > Aspergillus ibericus. The sequence goes on from NW_020292115.1 coordinate 127,558, forward strand.
ATCGTATGAGCCTTCGCTAATACGTACGAAAGACAAGGAGACGGAGGAATGGCTTCGCCCAACATATCGGGTCCGGCTCTTCTTGCCCCGGAAGCAACATCGGTCCGGGAGGTCCTTCACGCTATCGACGAGGCTGTGCGCCTCCGGGCCCAAGCGATGCCCGCCTTCTGACGGGGCATCATATCCCAGACTTTCCGGCGTGTGGATGGGACCCGTCTTGGAGAGCGCCGTTTCTAGAAATTGGATGCGACTGCGGAGCTCGTGCAACTCATCCGAGCGTGCTTTAGGCTTGGTCACCCGGTTTGTCGACTGGTGCTTGGAATCAAATACGTAGAGTCCACCGTGGGCTGGACTAGCCCGACTGCTGGAGACACGCGCACGTTCGGGTGGTGTGCTTCCCGCGCGCCCCAACGTCGGAGCCTGAGGCCCCACGTAGACGCATTGATCCGGGGTTTTGGACTTGACGCATTGCCCGCATGGTAGAGCGCGGTCACACTTTAACTTGCGACGCCTGCAAATGGTGCAGGACAAGGGCGGTCTGCGCCGTCGCGGCGGTGACTTGGGAGATTGGGGATCTCCATCCATCGTCTTGAGCGTTCCGTCCTGGGCGCGAAATTATAATTGTCGGGGTAGGGATGACCCCGCGACCGTGATCAAGTCACCTGATGCTGGTGTCTTGTTGCACCGTGAAGCGGTGGCCGCGGAGGTGCGAGAATTTGGTGAAACTGAAGGTGGATGACTGCGCAGCGACAGGCAACGTCAAATGTCTTATCTGATCAGTAAGCTGACGGCCGAATGCCGAGCCCACGGCCTTCGCTGCCTGATTTGGCCGAGGAGCGAAGACGTGGACTTGCACGATGCAGGCGCTTTAGTCGACTGGCTAGTGGCACTCTGCTGGTGGGCATCTTCAGGAGGCTCCGGCGATTACTCCTCGGACTTGCTGTAAGGAGCTGTCCGAGGTGTCGGAGATGCCTGTTCAGGTTAGTGTATTTTTCTGCCAGGCCACAAGGCGACCGCGGGGGAATCCGATCCGATCCATGGTACAGGGCCTCCACGATCTTGTCATATCTGATCTTCTCTGGTTGTTATGCCCCATATAGCAGATTACAGACTTGGCAGATGCTGTTAAAAGGGGAGAACCGAAGACATGACGACATCAAAGTCCGCGTCTAGCTGTACCGGGCTTAAGGGTCAGGCTTCCAATATCAATCACCTTGCTGATGTCTATGCCGTGTCTATCTAGTATCTAACACAGATCAAGCCAAAAGCTCATTAAACATAGCTTCCCTATCGCGATGCCATTGTCCGCTTTATCCTGATCTCAAGCGGACCCTTAAGAGGAAGTGGGGTACACAGTGATGTTGCCAGAGTAGCGGCACTCGGTCGTAACCATACTGCCAATCGACGTCTGGCATGTCCACAGGCTGCCAGTTTCATTTGCATTGACCGTGACCTCGACTATTTCAGGGCCCTTGACCCGCGTGATTGCCAGGGTGAAGCTTGTGATGTTGGACACCCCGCCCGGGAAATCCACCCAGTAGTTTCCGTCCTCTGTGCGAGAGTCCGTGACAGGCGGTCCAGGGCGTTCCCTAGCCACAGATGTTAGATTCATGGTGGGCCTAAGAGGGAGGTGGAAGCTTACCACGACAGACTGGCATCAGTAGTGTCATCGTAGTTGGCATCGACGAGAATGAATTGGACATCTGCCGTCTCGCTGGTCTCAGAGGCCCAGAGGCCGCTGATGGTGACTGCTTCCTCGGCTCGCTTAGCAGGTACGGCCAGAGCAGTGCTGACAGCCATGAGGAGGGAGCAGATTGTATGGGCCTTCATGATTTCGTTGAGGGATGGCTCGTCGATTGAAGAGGAAGGAGAATTTGTAGAGGAGAGATTTGCTGTTCTGGATGATAATAAGAGAGTCCAATCTGCGGCTCCCCAGATTTTATATCTTCATGCTGGCTGTATAATTAGTACAATCCTCGACATGGCATCCGAATCCCGACGATGAGATGAAGGCATACTCACTGCGCTCAGCTGCCTGCAACCTCTCGTTGCAGTGCCTGACCATTGATCCTCCTCAGGCCTCCCACATATCAGCACTAACAAGCCACGCTGGATCCAGACAATGGCTCACCGAACTGCTGCTGGCGGGTCAGCTGCTGATCCCACTCATCGAGTACGTCACCCACTGCGCCGCAAACCTAAAACAGATGGCTTTCAGGCCGATAAGTATGATGAAGCTTTGCTGATGGTCCATTCTCCATTTAGCAACGAACCATCGACTGCCAGAGAGTGGACTCCGGAAAGCTTGACGGGGTGCCTGAACTGTGGACACCGGAAGACAGTCTAATTTTAGGCCAAGGACCGAAGTATTCGGTTGTGGTGCTCGGGGGGCCGCAGAGAAACAGGCCGTCTACCGCACCACCTCCATGGACTCTTACTGCAGCCGAATATCCTCCTGACGGGGGATCATGGATTTTACGACATGGCCAAACTCAAATCAACACAAATTACGACCAGGTTGGGTCACCACCTCGAGATGATGATGCTGACGGAGGAGCTGCTTAATAATGCGCCCCAAGCGGATGATCAGCCGCGATCAAGACGGCCGATCCGATCCACCGCCACAACGACCCTGTCGGTCTCGAGCCTCGACTCTCTCTACTCACACTCTCTCCCAGTCTCCCCCATCGCAGTCCTCTTCTTCGCCTAGATCGCGTTGCTTTGGTGTGCTTCCTGCATGTGGTTGCTACCTTCCGAGGTTTCTATTCTGAGTCTCGGCTTGCACCCAATATGCTCACACTGCCCTTGTTGGTCGTGGCTTTATTTTTGCAAGTCAAGTTCCCCTTGCTGCCGGGCCTGAGAGACTTCCTCTACGGCCTCATCCTCCTCAGTGCGTGCAGCGCGATTTTCTACCCACCCGACTCCAGGGACTTCATCAGATATACCAATGCATTTCTCTCCACCTCCCTGCTCATCCGCGCTGTGGAACTACTCGTTATCCGGAACCTCAGCCACGTGAAGCGTCTGCAAAAGGTGTCTTATTTATCCTCTTCGCCATTGTATGCATGGGAGCCTCTATCACCTACACTGGGGCTAAAGCGCTTCCGCCAGGTCTGTGACCTAGCCATCAATCCCCGCGCCATCGGCTGGAGCTACGGCTCTCCCAAGTACCAGCCGCCACTCCGTAAGGTTGAGGCCCCGGACGGTGCAAATGGGTGCATCCCCGAATACCAGAACATCGCTCTAGTGGCAGGCGGTGACCGCTTCTCATTCCTGTCGAGCAAAGTCTGTAGGGCTGTCGTCGCCTATGTCTTAATAGACTCGTACCAGGCGGCCATTGGGCGGAATTATCCTAGTGCCTGCGAGGGCGTAGCGGCATTCCTGACTGGTGTGCTGGGCATCCAAGCAACTTCAGCCACCAGCGAGATGGTGATGCAACTGTGCATTCTCCCAACCGTTAGCTGGATGATATCTTACGCCTTTGTCGATGGGACCCATGCCCTTGGGGGCGTGTTCTCAGTCGGTATCCTGCGGATCCTTTCTCCTCAGATCGCCGGAGAACCATGGATGTACCCACCTGTATTCGGCGCCATGCGATACATGTTCACCTTTAGTTTACGAGGCAAGTACCCGTCTCTCAATACTCCAACCTACAACTAATCCATCCTATCCAGACATCTGGGGCAAGATGTGGCACGACCTCTGCCGGCGGCCATTTCTGGCCTTATCCCTAGCTCTTATCCCAGAAACATGTCCAGTGGTATTAAAGCGATTCCTCGTCGTCTGTATCTCCTTTGCCGTGTCCGGCATAGTCCACTCTGCTGGGACTTATGCCGTTTCGAAGGACTGGTTCGCCGTCGGCATGATGATGTTCTTCTTTTGCAGCTTGCCTTTCTTCATCGCCGTGCAGCAGATTATTTCCGAGCAACTTCTGCCGCGAACACTACCTCGCAACAGTAGCGTCTCTCGATGCGTGATCTGGCTTTTTGACGCAGCCTTCATCATGGCTTGGGGCCATTACACCAGCCCCTGGTATCTCAAATATAGCAAACTTCCCGAAGCTATGGCGTCAATTCCCCTGCCGTTCAGCTTGTGGAAGATGTTGCTCAACGTCTAACACCTGTGACTATAAGAGTTGTTTGAGTTCTCCGGTAGGCTCAAATTAGAAGGACGGCGCCTATTGTTTCACCAGATACCTCACTTCATTTGCATTTAGTTTCGTATAGAGCGAAGGAACGATACCACACGCATTATATTTCTGTCTGGGCTTGGTTTGAAGCGATTCATGTTAGAGGTCATACGGGAATACATTTTCCCTGACTCGGGGAGTGAGGAAGCATCTTGTTTCATGTACCTACATCGGTCCTGCTGCACATACTGAAGGCACCGATGTGTGTATGAGATCAGCCTAGAGGCGTCCACCATTCTGTGCACTGCACAATATGTCTATAATTATATAATGTCAATATCCCTGTCCACATGCTAATGCCGTACAAGGAGGCGCGGACTCTAAGGTCAGGCCTCTTTGACTGACTCCTTACCCATGCTTCTCATACAATTTTCATACATTTACCCGAGCAAGGAAATGGATATCCTGCTAAACCTTTGCCACACTGCCGAGACTAAAAAGGCCTTCCCTCTGCAGTGCCACATTTAGGGTATATGCGATCGCACTCAAGTTTCAGACCATCCACCAATCCTGGAGTACCCTACTGTACTTGTAAGTGGTCCAATGTAGTACCTTAGAAGAGTATAACGATGAAGTATGTGAATCTATCAGGCGAGGATACATAGTATCTATTTCGGTGTTGTTGACGCACGGACATCCGGGACCACTCAGCGGTGGCGCTGTATCTAATTGGTCAAGCTCATTCTCATCCTCGCAGGTCTCCTTAACTATTTGTCAACGGTTTCCGAACAGACGCTTCCACCACACCTCCGCCAACTCAACGCTACCTCCGCCAGAAACCCCAATCGAATATTCGCTTTCGCAGCCATGATGCCAATCATTCATCCCTCATCGGCTTAATTACCTACAGGGAAGAGGAACAATGCTCTACAACGCCCTCATTCGAACCCACCATATCACCTCCCGCAAAAAGGTCTCGGCGTTGAAACGTGCGGCCGATATCCACAACTGCTTCGTGCTTCTTCGCTCCGGAGGATGTCCCGGGATCATGTACGTTGAAGCAAAAGACCTAGGCGCTGTCGAATCGTGGGTAACTGTCGTGCGAAAACTGCGGTATAAAGATTTCCAACTGGCCACCCGCCCGGGACCATTGTACGACGAGAATCAACAGGAAACCCGAGATCAGACACAAATACCCAAAACGAGAAACCAAGATCCAAGGGCTGGGGTCTCCGAGGTCGAATCGGTGAAGGAGTTTGGGAGTCTGATGGAACAGCGTGGTGTCTGGAAATGGTGGAGAAAAGGAATGGGATACGTAAGCTGATGGAAACATCGGCTGTGTATACGGAGGCCATTCTCTCTGGTTCAAGTCAATGAATAGCTTTGCCCTTCTACGAGGGCTGCCAGACCCATCAGCAACAAAATTAGATCCGGCAGCCTTTCGGATCTATGGACTGTGCAACCCGTCACCACGATTGACCAGGACCAGATTATTCGGTTGCAATTTGCCAATCACCTACATGTGGATTCTAATATGTTCGACTAAGCAATGCTTGGCCATCTACAATCGCTGAACATGCACACCACCAACTCTTACTTAGCAACCACAGCGTCAAAGGTATTTACACGAAATCCACTATCAGCTCAAAACGTGGGAGCCCAGCTCAACCATGCCAGTGTGAACCCGGTGGTCCAATTACCGGGTTATGGCCACCGGGCAACCTTGCAATAGGACCGTTTTGTCCAAATTCGTCGTTTGGTGGAGCCACATCCAAAGGCTGCGTCATTGGAGCTACGGCTCTCTTTTGGGTCCTCGTTATCGAGCATTCGGGATCGGTCAGTCCATTTGGGCCTGTACACGTATCCATTGCTTGCTGCAGAGCACTCTGGTCGGTCCAGCCATACATGAAATCTCCGTGCAGGCCATATCCAGTTGGGTCACCCATCGCATATACCCAGTTGCGGTAGTCGGGAAAGGGCGCTGTATTGAAAAAGAATTCCAGAAAAATGGAATATATCGCAACGGGATGAGATTCTGGACAAACACCCTTGTTATAGTCTCCTATCACCGGATACGCCATCTGCACCTCAATGTCAGCATGCACACACATCGGCGCAGAGACCTGCACACATACATGGCTCTGATGATCTTGACTGTCAAGATTCTCTCCATCCCAACAAGATGGCATAAACACCTGGGATCTCAGCATCTCACATGGTCGCTGAGGAAGACCTTTGGTCTCGTTTGAGCTCCCATCCTGCCCGATGCACATATGACTGATCGCGCGTTGGGACCAGTCCGAATCGTTATATGTCCTTTTCATAGCCATCAGCAACCAGTGCAATCCACCATTCAGAAAGAGTCAACAAACCGAAGACGCGGATTCCCCGCAACCATTCTCAGTCCCTCCGGCGGCGCTAACGCAAACTGCGATTCATCGCAAGCCGTCAACCCAGCCGTATAATTGCATGCTCGATTAAAGTAATAGATACTCTAATCCGTCAGTCAGGCTGCGTCAATTCTAAATTTTATCACTCAGCATAACCTACACTTGACTGATACTCAATGAGCTCAAACGACCCATTCCGCCTCCAATGATAGAGCTGCGGAATCCAATAATTGCTCTTGTCAATCGCCACCCCACATGTCGTATCCCGTGCATTCTGCGCCGTGCTCTGATTCATTGTCCTCTGGAATGCCGTCCCCCCCGCAACGACATGTGTATGTCCGGACGGCTCTCCAGGCGTAACAATCGGATCCGACAACTGAGTCGTCAATGGCACACAACTGAACGTGAACTCATCCGTCGTATGTAAAGCCCCGATCACCGGTCCGCAGAGCATCAACAGCAAATGCAGAGCTGCAACACAGCCACGAGGACGATTCTGCATGGTCAAGTCACAAGAGTCCTTAAACAACCGCATAACTTCTCTTCGTGGACCTGTCATACGAAGACCGTCGTGCCGTGCAACCCTCAGTTTCAGAAACAAAAGCCTACGTATGAACCAGGCAACTCCAGAAACCCCATTATATATCCCCCTCAAAAACGAGTACATACCTCAACTCAAACCCTTCCCATTAGAAGTTCCTATCTACATAGTACTTCTGACATCCGCGCGTCCACATATACACATAACATTCCATAAAGCAAGGCATCAGTGTCACATACCACCCACCAATGACCCCGAACAATGTCGGTTATTTACTCCGGCTGTACACTTCCTGTTCCCACTCCTTTACTTATCTCCTGTCTAGTAATAAGCTTACTCCAAGTTATTTAATCCATCAAACACTACTCCGTATACTCCCTATACTCCGTACATTGATCCCTCGAAATTCCGATGAAAGAAAGCCCCATTTATACAAAACCCACACCCAACAATACCATCTGAGCAAACAAACCTAAGGCCATACTGCTATACTGATAATAGATATATAATGGTAGTACCTTTGTTACTTCAGCCTAAATCTACATTCAAAGACTCAGTTCTAGATATCTAATGAAAAAATCCCCATCTAGGGCCTGAAATATCCGATGATTGCACTTATGTATGTTCTTTCACCGCTGGGAATTCCATTGAATATATCATGAGGGTATTATTGGAGTATAGTACTACCATTTATCGTAGACATTGTGCTTCCTAAGGAAAAGTGGAAGGGTTTGGCGGGGGAGGTCAATCACTTGATAATATATATATACTATATATGTATGGCGCTGGGATGGCTTGTTGACTGGTTGTGTTGTGGAGATGGTTTGGAATTTGGTTGCCTGAATGTATAGTAGTAATTCTATGCTTCTTGTGTACCTACAGGGAAATAAGTACGTCACAGGAGTGCTGCTCTAGAAGTGTGAGGATCTATGTCAGAACCCTTGGTGGTTCTTTAAGAGGTTTGCAGGTCTACTATATCAAATTGCAGCCATGCTTTGACTGATCGACTAGGAGTCTTCAACTGATGTTGTAAACTTGCTGTGCTTGTTATTTTGGTCGCGTAATACAAACGCTCAGAATGCAGCGAGGGAAATGCTTTGCTTGCCGAACACCGAAATCACCCGGACCTAACCGCTAGAAGCTTATTTGAACCCTGCAATCCCTGATGACGTGACTAATAGATACCTGATTTTGCATGCAGCATGGCAGATAAATCAAAGGCAGATTCCATGCCTAATGTCATGCCATTGACATCCGTCGGACCGGGCACATCGGTGGATCGTCCATGCCCAGGTCATTTCCGTGTCCAGTGGAAGCTCATCCAGGAATAGAGATGTCAGGCCACTGGCACACCCATAATGTGTTGCAAGACCGGCCTTTCAATCCCAGCATAGTCAAACTCGCACGGTCGCGCCCATTTCGCGCTCCATGTGAAGATGCTCCACGCCACTTGCTATCGTGGATTGGAAGACAGTTTAACCAATCCACGGTACCTCGACATCCTCGACAGTCCATTAGGCACGACAGCAGGATATACGGAGGACACCTTAAAATGTGATCCAGGTGAGCCGGGTCTTCATGGCCGAACGCATCTTTTGGACATCATCATTTATACGGTCAGATATCAACACAACGTCATTTGTTGAGAGGCACGGCCGATCTTGCTACCGAACGTGGTCAAGCCTGGCTTGAATCGTCTTTTCATCAAACCGCCCATCGTCGCCCTCATAGTTGCGAAGGGCTTCAGAAAACATTAAGCGACGCGGTGCTTTTCGTCCCGTCATAAGCTCAAACTGCGGTATCGCTTGCTCAACCACATTGTCGAGTCCATCAACCAACACCCAGGGACGCCCGGTTTCGCTCCGGATGCGACGCATTTGGCGCAGCAGGGGCGTGTCCAAGGGTTTGTAAGCGAACTAAGCATCAAAAGTTAGCCGTGAGCTTGTATTCCTGCCAAAGAAAAAAGAACTGACCTCAAGAACCACACCGCCAGTAGGGCTCCCCAACCACTGCATAGGCATTTCAAAGTTCGCTGGGGGCTCGTCCGCCTCCCAGTCAGCAGGCACGCAGGATGCGATCATACAAGGGGGACAGGCATCGTCAGGCCATTCATCCTTCAAGGACTTGAGCACATGCACCACTTCAGTTGACTCCACTTGTGACGCAGCCCATGAGTTGAAATGGAGAGCTACGCTCTCCGCTCGTGACAAGGTCCTATTATATATGAAAATCTTACGGCATCCGAGCCGGAGCATGGCGTAGATGGCGGCGCGAGCCATCCCGCCCGCTCCTATCACCAGCCCTGTAGTCTTCGATGGACTGATGGCATTGCGTGGCGAGAGATTACGGTTGATGCAGGTCATAATGCCAACCCAATCCGTATTCTCACCGTACCATCCTAGGACAGGTCCGGCCTGGTTACGGCGACTTGCCTGCTCCTGCAGAGGAAACATGGACCCATCGGCACGCGCCCGCAGTGGCACGATGGTGTTAATCGCACCTATCGCCTCAACGTGGCGACTCTTCGCCGCGAGCTTATGGGACAGTTGTACCCTCCACGGCTGGACGACACTGGATCCTCCAAAATGCGAGTCCCTGCCTAGCCGATCCATGATCGCAAGTGACGGTGACTCTGGGATTGTATAGGTATGGCTCATACCACAATGGCGGAAAGCGGCATTATGCATCGCTGGGGAAAGACTGTAGGCGACGTTGCCTCCAAGAATGAAAAATTGGAGCGGATCCAGTACATAACTCTGGAACAAAGCCTGAACTGCATCGCGAGATGTGATCTGAGGGTCCCGCCCGTTATCAGTGGTCCGTTCAATCGCTGGGTGTGTTACGGAGGTGAGAATGGAATTGAACACTTGAGAAGTCCGCCCAAGGCTGCCAATGTTGTATGCTATTACCGGTGGATGGTCGCCAGACAAGGCATGGACCTTGTTGGTGAACTTGAGGACTGCTGCATTATCTTCGCGTGTTGTAGCCACCCGAAGAAAACGGACGAGCTGGCACCCCAGCTTCTCAGCCTCGAAATATAGAGAAAAGCATTCTTCACTCTCCCACGTCTCTGGAGCCGACGGTTCAAATATGCGTTGCCCAATGATTTTAGTATTTCCCCTGGTGCGAATCACCTCCTTCACGCGGGTGCGTTCCTGGCCTAAATCCACTGCCACATATTCGACCGCCAGTCGTAGGGCATGTTCCACTATGGCAAAATATGCGTTGTTCACCTGTGCGGGAGACATGTCGCCTTTGGCAATCCCTGTAGAGGATTTGTCAATCGAGATTATTATGGGTGTGCGAGCATTCCTCCGTAGTAACGCGACCTGCTTGCTGAGAATGGGTGTCGAGCCCGGGCCCCAGCGGTCAACACAGAGTTCAATGGCATCACCGCCTGACTCAAGCTCTGGTAGTTTGACAATCCCTCCCGCCAAGTCTGAGGATCGCACAAAGATCGCATGCGTGAAGGACCGAAGCTCTGGTGGGGTTTCAAGCAGAACAAAAGGCGAGTCATAGCTGGTGTGTCCCACATCTGTACCGGTCACGAAACGAACGAAGCGGGTGAAATCCTCTTTTACCTCCTTCAGCTTGAAAGAATAATCGACGCAGCGTCTATCCGGAGATCCCTCGTCCGTCTGAGCCGATATGCTGGAGCGATCCTCGATATTGTAGAACTCGAAGTTGGAGCACGTTCTGTGTAACGGGTCGCCCTCGCAAAGGAGTTTGACTGACTGGTCCTCCAGGCCTAGTAGGCTTTGTATGCGATCCATGTCGCGAACTAGGTATACAATGGGGTTGGTCGCGGAATACCGACGGAGGTGTTCTTGAACAGGGCGAGTAAGACTCCCCAGGCCGCATTCAATCACACAGCGTGAGCGATGGTTGTCAAGCATCGATTTGAGGATTTCAACATCGCGTTGCTGGAACTCCTGGCTCCCAAAGCGCTTGAGATACTCATGTCTAGTGCAACCGGTCACTTCCTTAAAATAATGGTCTTCCGTAATAAAGCGCCGTTTCAAGGCAGTGGCAGCAACGAATCCCAAAGACCTTTTCCCGCACCCCCGGATGCCCACTAGCACTAGGGAGGCATCCGGATCAAATTTGCGGCGCTTATCTACCGGGGAAGCTTTGTGCATCGCGGCCAATTACACGGATCAGTAGGCGTCCGGTGTGGTCGGTGCGGAAGCAAACAGCTCAGAATCTGAAAGCTTCGCAATTGAATAGAGATATCAAACTGTGTATCTGAAGCTGCCTAGCCAGTCCCAATTATCTGCAATGCGTCATATTCGAGGCGGCCATGGTTCAATGGGTGGGATGGGAACGACGAGCGCCTTCGATCGACGCGGAGAAGCAATAGCGGAGATATGGCGGGGGGGAAACTGATACTAGCTGTCTTGTAGAGGCGGAGAGCAGTGGGTGCTGCAGAGACGAAGGCGGTCAGGCGGTGCAGCTGGCAATGGCATGCCGGCGAGGGCTGGTCAGAAAAATGATGACGGGAAGCAGGCAGGCCGGATGAGGGGGCGTGATTGGTTTGCTACGAAGGATGACGGGACCGGAGAAAGTGTGATTATAACAGAACCAGAGACTCTCATGGCAGGAATGCTCGGTTGCGACCCTCAAGCCACCGGGCGTCCCAAAGGGTTCGCCGTGGCCAGCCGCATTGCCGGACCGTTCCATCTGCCACAGGTGACCGCCTGCCGAGGGTCTGTCGGGTAAGGACTTAGCCGGCGGTCGATCTTTATCGCGGAGCACGCCGTATACGACATAGGTTGGCTGGACTGTAACCCCGTTCCATAGGTGGCCCCTACTTAATTCGTCCCTGGAACAGCCATAATCCATAAACATGCATCCCCTTGATAAGCCAGTTCGACTCCATCCTCCAGGCAGAAACAAAACGCTGCTGTTAGTGTGTGTGATGGCCTCATGGGTGGGTAGCCCGCCAGCAAGCTGAGCGAGGAGAGAAGCCAATCGACAGAGACAGTGGCTCGTTCAGACCCGTGTCAATCTGTACCTACATCCCTCTAGGCATTAGTCTCTCGGTTGAATCACCCATTCTAACAGAATCAGACATATATGCTTAAAATTGAAATGGAGTCAAATACTAGTAGATACTGGGTGATGTATCGTTCCGTGTCCCCCGGAGGAGGGTCCCTGCACGACTCCTCCCTCGGACCCGATGAATACCCCCGAGACTGGACCTGGTAAACGGGCGGCTCATGGTCCCTGGATAGGACGTATGTCTGCTTCATCATGCAGCCGCAGGACTACCGAGTCGGGATGCCGGATCAAGGCCCGGATCCGCGAATGGTCTTATGGTGGTTACTCATAACCGAGCCATGACATGATTGACCTAGGTGCTCCGTAGTTGAAGCTTGAAGTGAAGGAAGTAGACGCTACCTACCGAGGAAGGGTGTCGGACCCCTGCCAGCGGCGAATCAGAGGCGGGAAAGGATCGGCTAGTTTGGAGTGCCACCGTAAACTAGTTCGGTGGTTTAGGCTAGATAGAATGGTTGATTCTTTTTGTTCGACAACTGTGGGGTGAAGGCGACGGCTGGTTCCCCCCCCCCCCCGACAGCCCAAGGGCCGGTTTTCGGCCATTCCAACGGCCCCGATGATTGGGTTGGTGAGTTTCGAGTTTGATAATCAGGTCAAACGGTTGGGCGGTCATATACGATCACTAGTCATAGTAATCAGGGGTTGGAGTACGCTTTGGAGAAGTGAACCCATAATTCGTCATGGGGTGAGAGATACGGGGAGGCTAAGAGGCGTGATCACTCCGGGCGATAATCCTCTAGACTGCTTATGATCAATCTACTCCAATGGCATATGATAACTGAGAATGATAATAATATGACGGCAGCAGTAACAGCTGATCGCTTAGACGGAAGATTGAAGCGATGTATTTTTGGCAGACACGTTCGCGGATGCTATTTTTGCGCATCTGGAGGGATGGGGGAGGCTGAGCATGAAGATACTATTATCAGAGATGGAGAGAGGCGGATGACGCCTGCTCCCCATGAATCCCACCGAGCCAAGACAGCGAAGGACAGCGGAAATCTCGGTTCTCCTGCATCTGCATCGTGCAGGAAAGGCCCTTGGGAGGAAAATTTCCCACACCGCGTTGTGGAGAGGTTGTGGGGATCCGGTGTGGGGCGACAGCCTCAGGCATGAGTTCTCTCTCGTTGGAAGGGGAATACCACCTTCTCCCTACTAAAGGGGAAAAAAAAGCTTTTTTCCTTGGTCAATAATTATTTATGTTATTTTATGTTATGTGATTAAAATTTTCTATTTTATTTTTGACTGAACTCTCTAGTTCACGGTAGCTCTCATCCAGTCCAATTCAAGTCCGGTCCCGACGGAACCCAAAACTCACCCGCAAAAAGTGTAGTCACTAAATCACTAACTCTGTGCTATCCTTCCTGATCCCGACCTTTTGCCCCGATCTTTCCCCCCCCCCTCTCCCGTCCTCGATCCCCGTTTCTCTGTACGTTCCTTTACGCTTTCCCGGGCCCCCGTCTAAACTTGGTTGCCTCAGGATGGGTCTGGGCCGACGTGCTCTCCATATTGGATGAACCAAGGAGAATCGCCCGCGAGACCCTGAGGTGGCTGTGGTAGCTATCGCCCGTCCAGCTTTAGACTCCTGGGATTCTTGCGTAATACTTGCCTTCGTCTCCTTCGAGCCCTTTTCCGATTGCGTCTTGAGGACCCGAAGGTTTTGTTTTATAACAGGGCGGGCATGCACTCACGGCGATAACCTTTTCGGCTTGATCCAATCCCTCCGCCGCGGTCCCTTTCTCGGCTTCCCTGGCGACTGGACTATTGTCTTTCCTCCCTCCTTCTGGTCGGTGTCCTTGCCCGGCCGACCTTCGCTCGCTACCTTTTTCCTTTTCTCTCTTGTCGCTTCATGACATGCCATCCCCGCCATAATTGACCCTCTCCCATGGACGAGGGTTCCGATTCCAAAGCCCCTCGACGGAAGAGGGTGTCGAGAGCCTGTGACCGATGTCGAAGCAAAAAGGTCAGCAAAATACCTTTCCCTTCCCTTCCTCCAGCTCGGTCTTCTCCGTGTTTCCCGTGCCTTTTCCTATTTTCCACTAGAAGCCTTCCCTTCTTTCCACTTCGATCGGTGTAATGCAGCCCGAGCTGCAGGTGCGGTGTTGTGTTGCGTTGTGCCGTGGCGTGGCATCCCGGACTCGGTGGTGGTGGTGGTGCCCTTGCATCATCGCGTCACGGCCTTGCCTGTTTCGGGGCCTTATACTTGCTTCCGTCGATCCCCTTGCACCATCTACACCCTTCTTGAATCATTTCCATTCTAACAGCAACCCCATTGTAGGACAAGTGTGATGGACTTCGTCCGGCTTGCTCTGCCTGCCAGGCCTCAGGCCAGACCTGCTCATATGATCCCCACGCAAAGAAACGCGGGCTACCAGAGGGCTATGTCCGTGGCTTGGAAAAGCTCTGGGCCTTGTCGATCTGCAATATTGATGGCTTCGAAGACACAATGCTAACTCTGCTGGGTACCACCGCCGAATCGGCTGGTCGGAGAAAGAGGCTCATGTCTCTTTGGACTGATGATGGCGCGTCGGAAACACTGCATGAATCCTGGAAAACGAGTCGCCTGTACGGTGCGCTCGAGAAGATGCTGTCCAATTCCGACCTACCGACAGACAGCTTAGGTAAACGCCCTCGGGAGGATCAGGATGACGGTCCAGGTAGTGAATGGGGATACCGCATTGACCGGAGCTCGACTCCGCTCTCTCAGGATGCTCCGCGTGTCGTTGAGCCTTCCGCTTCTCCCCGTGCTAAAAGGCCCCGGTTAGCTGCTCCCTCAGACAGTCGGGTCCCGTCATATACCCCCACTGCCACGAATGCGCTACAGTTACCACCTCAGACCTCGCAGCTGTTGGATGTTTACTTCGCCGTCACCCACTCGTGGTTCCCGATTGTCGCCAAACACAACATTCTACGAGCATCATACCTTTACGCAAGCGCGCCTCTGTCCCTTGCTAAGATGGCACCCGGTTCGGGCGACCACGCCGCGTTGTGGGCCCTGCTCAGTTATACCATTTCTCAATCTCGGGTCAACCCGCAGGACGGGGCGTTGGAAGTGCTTTCCAAGACCAAGGAGTATTATTCGGTGGCTCGGAGCTTAATCCCTTCTGAGACGGAGCGGTACGAGCTCGGACATGTGCAGGCACTGTTGCTGCTGACATTAGTGAACATCGGCTTGGAGGACTGGACTGCCTCCTGGCTGCTGAGCGGCCAGGCAGTGCGCATGGCTATTTCTATGGATCTTGGAGCTTTCACGGATGTTCGACGGTCGGATGAGTTGAGACAAGGGAAAGCGGTTTTCCTTGGTTGCTTTGTGGTTGACTCATTGCTGTCATTCCGTTTGTCAAGGAGGCCGTGCATGCATCCTCGTGATCTGACCATGGTAGGCCTTTTGGAAGAAGATGGTTTGGAGGAATGGAATTCGTGGGCGGATGTCTTGCCACCTACGGGAGCTGGACAGGGGAAGAGTCCTCCTCGTCGAGGGCCCTTACTTGCTCTAAGCTGCTTCAACCGACTAGTGGAGTTGGCTGGTGTCCTGAACAAGATTGCCCGAGACTCTACTACAGGGCCAAATGCACCTATATTCGCAGAACAGCTGGTTTTGGAACTCAAGCAATGGGATGACCGTCTGCCCCTTGGATGTCGACTAATTGGCCCCGAAAGCATTTACCCTGAGCGACACTCGGCGTTACTCCCACACCAAAGCTATCTTGGCCTAACATATGTGGCCACGCTTCTGTGGCTTTATCTGCGAATTGCCCCCCAAGAGCTTGGGTTGCACCGTTCTCAGCGGCCAGCCATCGAGGGGGCCAAAAAGCTCCTTTATAGGGCTCTTCCAATGATATCTCAACATCTCGATAACTTCCAGGTTTGCGGTTTGCCGCCCCTATTCGAGCTATCCTTGCGCACCATAGCTGAACAGGCGTTCACTCTACGCAACAAAATTGAATCGGATATGTTTCCTTTTGGGCGATGGACGGAAGCGCTTCTCCAACGGACCACAGAGCTCAGTGCAACTTGGCCGGTTTATCGTTCATTGGCCGCTTCAATCGACCACTGGTACCGCTCCAAGGATCTGCCCGGGAGCTCCTCACTGCCCTATCAAGCACCAGATCCGGGACCTGCATCCAGGGTCGTTCACAGTATAACTAGCAATGCGCTACCCCCTGGTACCATGGCGACAACACCAGCAGGGTATCCAAGTATGACCAGCGACTCTTCGATGAACCCTCACATGAGAAGGAGTGCTCCTGGAATGGGTGATTCTGACTACACATCCAGCATTATGGGCATCACCATCCCTGTAGACGGGCAATACATGACGCCAAAGGATACGGCGATGGAGAATGCCGATCTATCTATGATGGATGTGTTACCGCGAGGCCCTCGCCCCCATCCATCCACCCCTGACTCCGGTGTCTCGAGTACGATGATGTCGGGCACGGCTCCGGCTGGGATGCATGACCGATCCGTACCTTCGGGAGGCTCGGATACGGCAGAACGCCATATTGGGCCGACAGGCGACATTGACGCCATCTTCAAGGATTTGGCATATCTGGACACCACCGAGTGGACCAACGGTCGCGAGGCGGCTTTGAAGGATTTTGGGTTCATTGATGATAACACCTTCCAGGCTTTCTGTCATGACCCAGATCGGCTCGCTGGGACTCAACCGTTAGTCCATCCTCCGTCGATTGCCGATATTTGGCCGCCACCCGGGTTCTTCCCGGAGACGTTCCGTGAATCTAGGGAGGATGTGATGGAGGGTTGATTGGCACATTGGAGACTGTTCTACTATCCCTGATTATCACGAAATGTGGAGGTAAAATACTTTCACCAGCAGCTTACTCCTGCTCCTTATTACCATAGGAAGGAAACTGTTCCGGCTGTTTTCCCGTTTTTGCCATGTATGGATGGTGCTGCCACGGTATCCTCCCGATCATGTCAAAATGGGCATCATCCTGCAACCCATTACCTTTTTCTCTTCCCTCTTGTTCCTTGTTGATGATACCCAATGTAAGTGTACAAAATAGCGCTCTTAACTAGCGATTGTCGCTCGCAACGCTGACGCTCTTTGCTATAGTCCAAAAAATCCCAAATGCAACAGGGAGTTCAGGTTTATAGGTATATAGGTGTTGGTCTGTGGCTCCCAAACTCATGAGACATGAATCTATTTGTCCCATTTCTACCCGCTCAACCGAATACTAGCATCCATCCGTTCTTCCCCCTTCAAGACTAGATAACGCCCAGTAGTGACGTAGCATTGAACACAATGTGATCCGGCTATGGGGCCGCCCCCAAAGCACGGTCTTCCTCCACTAGTAGCGTACTACTAGATGGCTACTAATCTCCACCAGCGATTAGGCACCGACACTTCCCCTGGTCCCCAGCAGCCTCCCACAACCTATCATCCCTGGATAGCAGCAATCAATATTAATCTACGGAGTATTCGATTTCCAATTCCCATCTCACCGACCTATCATCTACCTCCTATTATGCACTATGTACTATGTAAATATGTCTCGGGTCCTCCATCCACGCTCACGCCGCATCTAACCGCGATACTAGAGTAGTAGTGCTTACCCACCGTAGGCGACAGCCATAAGGAACATAGATAGGGAGTGGTGAATGGGTCATTAGGTATCAGCTAGCCATTTCCTAGTACATATATTTACATATACATACATAATACAGGGGGGAAGAGAGAGAGAGAGAGATAGCTGCCTACTACCTTAGTCGCACTGCGGGGCGTCAGCCCCAGTGGGATTGGTTTGTGGTCTTGTGTTCTTGTCCTTGGTTGGTGCATCAAATAAGTTAGCTTGGATTGCAGTAGAGAGGGAGAAAAGGGACTTCGGATTGGTTGGTAGGTCAGGTGTATCTTGTTGGATGGCTATCGTGCGGTGGTAGTTGTTGGTCTTGGTTACTTCGCTAGAGGTCAGGTTTGTATATTCGACTGAGTTAGGATTCTTTAAGGGGGAGAGGAAGAGGACTTTATGGTATGATCGCTGCTGAAGGGGCCGTGGTTAAGTTATTTGGGTCCTTCTGTTAAAGAATGATATGATTGATACTGACAGAAACGTGTCCATACGGGTGGTGCTACTTGATGTAGATGCGCTAGGTCTAGGGATGGACGGTATGCAAAAGATTAGAGCCTTTATTATACGGCCATCAAGAACGCCCACGCAGAACCAAAGACCAAGGTGAATAACGCCAAAACATGAGAGGATGTCCGGTCCCCCAAAGGCACTCACGGCCCACGAGAAATGAAGAATGACAGCCCCCGCCTTAACCCTTTTATCGTCAACCCAGCAGCCAGCAGCACAAGAAAGGAAACTCAGAACGCCTCGGCCCGTCTTCCTGGTCATATATTGTATGAAAAGATGCATGAAAGATTCGCAGTAGGAAATGAAGTGCATTAAGTCGTAAGCCCCGCTCTGTGGACCAGCGGATGGTTCCAGGAGCAATCGCAATCATCGCCGCCAGCCGACGTTCCATATCACATGTGCAATATCCTTGGCCGTATTGACGGTATCCGCCACACGGTCAAAGATACTAGCACTTAATGGTTCATCTTCATTTGGTGTAGATCCCCCTGGAGACATGGAGTGAAAGTAATAATCGAGCTCTTCATCATCTTCCGGGTTGACAAACCAAGGACGGCTTAGACTACCCAGACCGTATGATTTTCGGCTTGGTTCCCAATCGAAAGCTAGATCATTATCTTCTTCATCTAGAAGGAAATTGGCAGATGGCGCGGGGGCCCGGGTGGACTTCACGGATCCGGACGAAGAGGATGGAGTAGATTTCGAGAAATAGCTAGACCACCGATCCATTATTGAGCTTGCAGGGGGTTGTGGCGTGTCCCGTCGGTTCTCTGGGGTGTCTCGGTGTTCGGGGGCTACTCCGCGGTGGTCTGAAACGTCCCAGCGATACTTGAGTGTGGTAGAAGGTAGTGGAGCAATGGTTTTGTTTTCGCCAGCGAAGCCGCCACGAGGTGTACTTTTGTCGCTGATGGATGTGTCGGAATGAATCTGTTTCATCATCATAATACCATCCTCTGATGACTCCTCATCAAACGGAACCGGCCATCCATCGTCTTCCTCTTTCGCCTCGACGGCAATACACTGCACTACCTCATTATTGAAGTGAATATGCCGTCTTTCGCTAGGCGACCCGATGCCTGACGATGAGGTATTGGTAGCGGTGCCATTGGCCGATTCCCCCACGAGTGTGGCGGACGATTTGTTGAGCACCTGCCCAAATTCTGACGGACATCTCTGGAATGGGGGACGGTTCCGATTGGTCTCGGCCTCTTGAGCTTTTAAAATGGCTCCAGCATGTTGCAATAGTGTATGCTGGGACAAAGAGCGCTGCAAGATGGTCTCGGAGGCTGTCCGCTTTTTCAAGATGGGTTTCCTATCAAACATGGTAGGTGTTTCCAGACAGCTTGGAGGCGGCGAGCCGTTGGATGGCTTCTCATGCCTAGCACACGTTTTCAAAGGCCCGTACAACCACGTCACATCACAATCCTTCAGCCTACAATGGCCGTTAGTATAGATTCAATGGAAATGACCTGTGTACGCTGGGCCTTGAGTCTGGGGAGAACCAACCAGTTAAGGGCCTCCGGTGACACTGTGCCCAGATTGAGTTTAAGTTTTGCCCATGTCCTCCACGAAGCATTCTCTAACCTCACCCCATTGTCATAGACGTTCCTTCGAGCAACCACATAACGCCACGAGGCCCAGATATCCTCCTGTCGCCACTCGTGAGAAAGGTAATCAACATGCCTTGACGGTTCATCCTCGATTGTACTATCATCAGCAGCTGGTGCCTGCGTGAAACGTTGAATGTCGGCCGATGAGTCAACAGAGACATCGCTCAAGGCCTCTGGTTCCTTCTGGTCGAATTGACTGGAATCGTACGACGGCAGGACCAAATCACCGTCCTCTTGATCCTCACTCATAAGCGAAAGACTGCTAAGAGTCGTAGGCGTAGGAGGGAAACGATCCACGGCTGCAATGGTGAAGTCTGGGGATGAAGAATCTGAGCGCGGCGGAGGGGGCGCAGCATCATCAGGGCAGCCCCTGTGATGAAACTCGGGGACATTGAACTTCGCCGTGGCGATGCTGGGCTCTTCAAGAAAGTAAGTCTGAGTGATTGGACATCGCAAAGGATCTGAAGAATAGCGCGAGCGCCCCTCATTCGAGGCGGGAAGTATAGCCGTCATCCTAGCAGTGCAGTCAAGGACATAAGGGGAGGCTGCGAGTAAAATGGAGGGCTGGGATGCAATTGATCGAGAGGAGCAGTCTGGAGTCCAGCCAGAAGATGAGAGCGTCAAGGGCACACACCGAGGTCTAAAGATGGCGACGGAGTGCTGAGATCATGGTACACGATGGAGTAGGACAAAGCAGGAGTCAACCTTGATTGGCAGCATATATGAAGGGCAGCTAAGACTTTAAGAGCGATTGTAGGGCGAAAGGGCTAGGGAGGTGTCGGGGAGAGCCATCAATAACGTGTGATATGCAGAGTTATTAACGGCTCTAAACAAGCCCCTCGGAGGGGGTGGAGAACGTCTTTGCTCGGTCGCACGAAAGGATCGGAAACTTGGATGGCTCGAAGCTAGATTCAGATGAAAGGTCGGGAATAAACCAGCGTGCAGAGCAGGGTGAAGGGCAGGGCAGGAGACGTAAAGTCACGGCCACGGGAAGCGGCGGGAAACCGGAAATACCCTCTCGATCGCGAGTCAGCGATAGTGGCGAGTGGAGATGCGATTATGCATGGGGGGGGGGGCGGTCGACCGTTGTTTTCCCTCCCAGGTCAGTTCCTTGAGAGTTCGCGAGTCTTAGATACCCAACGTAGGGGGAAGGGCGGATTGAGGTTCACAGAGATGGTTAGAGACGCAGGGTACCGCGTCGACGGCTTGGCAAGGAGGATTCTGGAGGGTCGATCACGATTGACGTACGCGTGGGTTTTAAAAGTACGAAAGGGCGCCGTATCTTGTAAGGGTGACAGGGATGCAGTTATCTCCTTCGTATCTCCCATCACATCGTACCTAGGAACGGATACCTCCCAGAGAGGCATCAAACAGGGTCGCACCACGCCTGGTATCTGCTGGTATCTACTCGTAGACAGAATACGTTTCGATCGTTTGCCACCAGCCAGTGGGTGAACCAACTCAAAGAGTGATCATGACGACGGTACCTCGAAAGGAAAAACCGGACGAGTGGGGACCAAGCTGCAGCGCTAGGACATGTCTGACTAGCCTGGAGCTATTTTACCCTTTCTTGCCTAGTGCATCTTGCACCGCTCAGCGCTGGTTGGCTGGTATTGTCCTGGTGTAACTCTCGTGGTGCATGATGGTGGAGCGCATCAAGCAACGGGCATTCAGCCATTGGCTGGTGTGAGGTGGGGTTGGCCATTCTTGACACACGATCCAGAGCCAGCCTCATGAAGCAATGTTCCTCGGAGGTAGAAGGTTCGATGGTATCTTAGTACGCGGTGTCTGGACAGGAGGTAAGTATACGCTACAGTACGGAGTACAGCCTCGGATCTATACCCATACATAGCGCCAACCCCTTTACTTTTAGTGCTGCGACCGGAGTCTAGAAGGACTCCGAAACGCCTACCCGCGCTAATTCTGCACTGTCGGGGATAGTGGTGGGCACATACTTCCATCCGGTTTGGCCTGTGGAGGGACGTGCGACGCCCATCCTGGGATGACAGATCGGTGGCCCTGCCTAGGGACTACCAGCTAAACAGCTAACCAACTATCGTGGACATCATCATAATATCATCCCCATGCCGTCTGACGTCCTATCCCAGCACATCTCCGAACACATTGTATCTGACCGGCCGGCCGGCCGACCGACCCATCGGCAGTTGATTCCCGCAGAATCTCTCCGAGAATGATGCGATACTGATAAGGTAACAAACAAAGAACTCGAAAGTCTGTCTCTCCTCTCTTGCCCGATTTGTTTTCTGGGGGATCTCCGCACGGTCGGTGGGAGTCCAGATCCCAATGCGCGACCGTTGCTCGTTCATTCCGGGGCACCCGCAACCAGAGCCCATCCCACGCTCCCCCCGATTCATGACCGACCTCTCCAATCATTCTGTGGACTATGTAATAGTACATATTTGTCTGCTATCTAGAGACTCGATGCCCCGATGTCCCCCAGAATGCTGTCGGTTCCCCTGTGAATCATACACTTTCGCGTCTGTCCAATGAGATCGTCGCTGAACGCCGGTATCTCGGGAATGGGGAAGTCTCCGCCGAAAACGTTCCTCGGGATAACACGGGACGTTAAACCCATCCTCTTGGTCGAAGGACCTGGCCGATTACTACGTTGCCTCAAACGTAGAATGCATGCACGGATGTTTTGGTGCGATGGCCTGCATGCGCATCGGGCCAGAACTGCGTACTACCACGCTGACAGTAATGTTCTACATATGGCCCTATCTCTAGTTACTACCACCACGCCCAAGGTTGATGGGGTGGATCCCCTTCGTTTCCATCCTGTTGGCTTTTGGAGGACGAGGCACGGACGTAGTCTGGGTGCTAGAAGCCTAGAACCAGATAGTAACAGCTGGACAACTCTACTCCATAGTTGTCCACAACCTATCTACTATGTACATAGACTATGGAGACTTCTAGTAACACGCAGGTCCCTCTGTCTGTTGTGGAGCACAGAGATCCGAGCGCCTGGCATAAACGCTCACCGGAGCCAACACCAATTCTATCATCAATCTATGCTTTTCCGTCTTGTTACCGCGGGGCAACTCTCTGGGGAATCGACAATCACTTGGGGTTTCAGAGCCCCGGCGTATCATGATATCCAGAACTTCTTCTTTGAAAGGGCTGCCAATCAGTCTACTACTATGCTTCCAGTCCAGACATTCCCGCCTTGAGCAATCCGGAGCCAACGACCAAAGTACCTTCTTCGCGGGGGCGAGTCTTTTAGATGACACCCACTTAGATCCATTGATCCGCGCTTAGTGCCCGTTTTGGGGCACTGAGATGAGCAGTACTAGTACTACCTACAGTCTACTTAACACAGTATATGTCTGGTTCCGGGACACCTTCTACATCTCCCTCATGAATAGCGCCTCGGTCATATCCGCCCCCTATCTACGCGTCTTCTGTGGCGTAGTCAGCGCGCAGGGGAATGGACCCTTATCGCTCAGGGCAGAAAAGGAGTGGATGAAATAATCGTGTAATTCAGAGTGGCAGATTGGCACCAGAAAAGCCCATGAGGCGGCTCGATGCATGTCAGACAATCGAGGGCAAGGATGACGGATTCAAGATACGGAGGCGGTCCACGCAAGGACCTCCCCCACGAGGGGCTCTTCGGCGCTTCTCTTTGGTCGGTCGGCGCATGCGGTCCCCAGTGACCAAGCAGCAAACAACCACGCCTGCATGTTGGTCCCGTCAATCCCTACGACGGCATGGACCGTGCCCATTGTTCGCCTACCATCACCCACCTATTTTTGCGCTTTGCTAGATACTCGATCGTACTTGGTTAATGAGCTCCGAGTACCATCCCCTCCTTATCATCACTTACGTCGCTGTGAACCTAAAGGACTCACAGGCCCAATCTAGATCCCCAAGCTTGACTCCGACCCAAGGTACCGAACTGGAGGGATTAAAGGGCCTATCAGGGCCTATCAGGGCCTATCAGAAAAGTTATAATTAGTGCCATTCTTGCATGAAAGCGCCACGGACAGCCCCGACTATCTCAGCACCAACCGGAGAGAGATGATCAAGCCAGGACGTCGATCAGTCTGGCCCGCTTCCAAACGCGGGGTGCGATCGAAATACGAAAACCCAACGATCCCGAATTCGCATCCAGCTCGTTCACTCTTCCTCTCGATCCGTCTTCATCCCCACGTTGGTTTTCAACGATGGTCGGCTCCGGATCCTGAAAATGTTTGGATGTTTGCATTTAGCTGGGGTCGTGCGTGCTGCCTCGGGCCTTTATCGGACATTAGTCCGTCGCAAGCCGCTCACGACAACGCTATTCTTGAAGAAGCGCCGGCTGTAAATTGCGTCCAGGCAATCTCACTGACGTGTCTCGAAGACAGTCGGTACCTGTGCACCCGCATCACCCTGGTTTGGCTGTTGGACCGTTCACTGGTCCTAGGCTACTGGAGGTGGATAGCACCTGTTTGTTAGAGGGGATGTTAGATGCGGGGATGCAAACGTTCAACCCGATTGGACCCGTTAATTCCCTAGCAGACAGACGGTCTGTTCTGTCTGGCCCTGCGCAGAACCTCGCTAGTACTTCGCTAGGTCAGAGAGGCGGCCACTGCGAGGGCAGTAACTTGGCTCGCGCGGTTTGTCATGTTGGTGGATCATCAACTGCGCTAGCAACTGACAGGTCTGGGTTCGAATCATGCGTTATTTCAGGGGTCTAGAACAAGGAGCAACGGGGCAACGGAGTAACGGGCTTCACTAGTCGGTAGGTGAGTGCCATCCCCTCCAGCCCTCACTTCCAATATGCGCACAATAGCTGTCGAGGACCGATAGGAGACCATCGCTTATTACGTATTGAAAGTTGCCTCTTTCCAGGGCTTTCCTGAGAACATCAAGTGGCCTTTATTTCAGTGCTAATGCGCCATACCCTGCTCGTGTTTGCGTATCAATGCATACCCGATCAAGGCCTATCTTTCATTCCACACGTCATTACTTCTTTGGCTTCTCTTTCGTGCCCTTCCTGATCGATGACTAACTGGGTGGATATCATGATACAGCTTGCGATTACGTGCTTGTCTTATCAAAAATGGCTTGCCGCCGGAAGGGACATAAGATTTAATCCTAGCTTGCTCACGGTTGGTTAACAGGGCAGTCATCCAAGGCCTGGCTAATGCCAGACTGTAATGTGGGACGCGGCAGGTGCAGTCACTCTAATCATTAACCCCAATAACCATTAGAGGTGCTACAGTGCCAAGTCACTCATACATAAATGTGAGATGGCGGTTATGAGCTCGCAAAGCTCTTTGAACAATTGCCAATCAACATACAGATAAGGAGCATGTTCTGGGATTGCCTCTACTTCTCCAGCGTTGCATGCATGCGTATTTTCAACGATACTTTGCCTCTTAAGGAGTGGCGATGCCCACCTTGCCGGCCTCGCGAAGCCTCAGCTTCATTGTTGTTTAACACTCGAAGCTTGAAGAACACATTAGAGCTGCTCTCGAACGTCTACCCCGTTTGCAGCTGCCAAAGGGCCTAGCGTAGCAATTCCAGTGAGTTTAGTTTAGGAATCAAACCAGGATGAGCGTGTTGACTCAATCACTCTCAATTGCCACTGCTCCTTATTTCCCCATACATTACGGAGTGATATCTCCTTTTTGGCGATTCTACTGTCTGTGGCGACTCCACTTGTGTAACAGACGTCAGGAGGTCAAGCAGCAAGCTTTGTCCACGATGTCCTGCGACTACCCTGCCTGTTAAGGTGCGTGAACTCGAATACCCGGCGAATATTCTGTCCAGTAAGCTTCTACTTATGAGACATCATCTTGCTTTCCTCAGAGGTATAAGCAACGGCTCTAGGGGTTTGAATACCCAGCGATGTATGCAACGTAGCCCTGATATGGTCTTTCACCACAGGAGCATCCGACAGATGCTATGACACGAAGTTGTACCTTGCCTGGTCCCTGCATTATTAGACATCTCGCCATGAGAGCATAACTAATGCTTTCTGTTCCTCCAAATATCATTCCAAATCACCATCTTGTCCAAAAAGCACCAAATCTCCCATATGTATACAAATCACATGACACCTCCGTCTCCTCGCTGTAAGCGGTTAGCCCCATCCGCCGCCGGGAATACATACTCCCAGTCCGACCCCGCGCCCCTCGACAGCACGCGGGACACTGCGACGAGATTTTGTCCGCGATACAAAGATTCTTGAGCTTCTTGTAGTCACTATATACACGAAACGACCACAGGACTCCAACCCTCATATATACAATAATGGCGGACGTTGCGCAGCCAGTTCCTGCTGAACCGCAGGCAAAGCATATTGTATATTGTGGAGGTAAGTCAGGCAACTTGTGACGCAGGAATTGAGTCCAGGAGATAATCACCTGTTATATCTCTTCCTATATTTGGCTTCTCCTAGCTAACGGAAGCTTTTTAAATAGTCTGCACACTGCCCCCAGAGGTATGTGGCATACACTTCTTTGAATTCCCCGGCCTTGCGAACCCATCATCTAAGCGGGGTAAACGGCGCGCAGCAGACATAGCTAACCTGCCCAACTCCAGTACTGTGAATTCGGTGGAACGGCGAAGAAATGTGAAGATTGGTTAAAGGACAGTCATCCGGATATGTATCAGCAGTTATATTCGGAAGGTTTGTGTCGCCTCTTCGCTGCGAGGATGTAATGGTGTTGTGTGTGTATGGGTGAGCTGACTGGTCTTGGTGCTGTTTGATAGAGGCCCTCAGTACCAATCTTTCTACACTTTCGGTATCGGCTCGTGAGCGTGCAGCTAAGGATGCGGCTAAGAAGGAGGCGAAAGCGGCGGCTGCAGAAGCCCGCGATGCTGAGCGGAAGGCGGCTTCCAAAGTACAGATCAAACGGGTCGAGCGCAACAAGCGTAAACATGTTACCGTCGTCACAGGCTTGGATATATACGGGCTGGAGAATAAGAAGGTGGCGAAGGACCTCGGAAAGAAGTTCGCGACCGGTTCTTCTATGACTAGGTCCGCTGGTGGCACTGAGGAAATTACGGTGCAGGGTGATGTGAGCGAGGAGATTAAGGAGTGGCTGTTGGAGGTATATGGAAAGGAGATCCCAGAGGCCAACATCGAGCTCATCGAGGACAAGAAGAAGAAGAAAGCGGCAGAGCAATGAATGAGTCATACTACCAGGTGACAGAATGGGCGCATAATGTACAAAATTCTATGCTTGGGGACCCTCTGGGTATTATGTCATTATGGTTTACATATTAGATTGATGGAGACGCGACAGTCTCGAGGCTGGCCTTGAAAGTCGTCCTAAGTCTCAAAACAAAACCAGCGCGCTCATAGCTCATCAAATATCTTCAATGGGTCTTGGTCACCAGCCCTGGCGTTGCCATCATCCCGGGTAGAGGTAGCTGTGATAGTAGCTGATCCCGCCAAAGGACGACTATTATAGCGATAAGAAAGATTGCGCAAGGATCGTGGACATGCCTCCCTTGAGCTATCTGAGACTACCTCGCGGTCCGCCTCAGAGGGTAGCGCATGCGACGAGTTGGACAAAATCGCCGCTTGGGAAAGCGCTTCGGGGGATTCTGGAGCCATCACAGTCGGCCAATTCTGAATGGCAACCGCGAGCACAACTGCAAGTATGCCAGCTAGGATCACTGTCCAGAAAATTCGAAGTCGCCGGTTGACGCGAGACTGCCATTCCATCTCTTTCTTATCCCAGCGATCAATTTCACGTCGCATTGTCTCAAGCCGGTTGTCAAGACCCTCGGCCCTCTTTCGCCCCGTCTTCATCCGGTCTTCCAACGCCTTCATCCTCTCTAACTGGGGCTGAAACTCTTTGAGCTCTCCCATCTGTTTCCGTATCTCTTGGTCCAAGCCCGAAGTCTCTCGCTGGAAGTCATCGAAGAGGGCGGTGGTGGAATTCGAAAGTTCTTGAAAAGACGCAATAGTCGAGTTCAAAGCGGCAATCTTCTCCAGCAAGTTATAGTACGTATAATCAAGTCTACGGGTGATATCCGTGGCGAGGGTCCCAATCAGGGACAGGGCAGACCGTAAGAATCTAGCAAACAACCAGTCAAAGCCAGCACTTATAAGAACGGAGCACCATGACTTACTGCTCCCCTTGCTTTCTTTTACTCCTCACCTGCTCCAGGTCTTCCATCGACCGTAGTTCGTGACGCCTAATGGGGCCGAGCTTGTTACTCGGGTCGATTCCATCAAACAAACTGCCCTTTCTGCTCCCAGCATCCAAGGCCGCGGTCGACTCCGAGCCCCAGCGTGACCAGCTTGTCTCCTGCGTTATCGGTCTAAGTAAACCATCGTCTCCATCGTTCTCCTTTTCTTTACTGCCAGACCATGTTGGCAGAAGACCTCTGGGCCCAGCAGATGAGGTGATATTATTCATCCTTCTTTGGAGACGCCGGTCACTAGATTTACTGTGCTTCCGCTTGTCCTTGTGACGTGATTTGGATTTCACCCGGTCTAAGCGGGGTACGTCGAAGGACAGATGATGGTGATAGTGCTGGTGCTGCTTCTCTCCAGTAACACTGAGCGCGCTGGGGATTTGAGATACTTCACGATCATAGTGATCATGGCCGGGTTGGAAACTGCTGATATGGGCCTGGTGGTTGACGCTGGGGGGCTGGGAACTGGGTGGTGCTGGCTTCTGGCTCCCGGCGGTTCCAGAACCATGAGCCGGTGGGTAAGGAGCGGCCGGCTGTTTGGACGGTTGGGAGAGCATAGCGGGCAGGGAGGATCTAGACAAGTACTCCGTAGACTAGTCACCTCTCCACTATGTGGCACGCCCAACCCGGTAGCCCTTCTCGATGTGCTTGTCAGCTTAGGTTGTCGGAGTCTGAATTGATGTTCATCATTCATATGAGCCCCTAGCCAAGGTGAGACAAAACGTGGTGAACGTGGTGCCAAGCGCTGATCCATGCGTTGGCCGATGACTTCAATCGGCCCCTGATTCTGCCAACAATCAGCCGATATGGGTTATCGTAGTATCAGACTGATCACACGCTAATATGAAACATTCAAAGACGCTATTCCTGTGGGTTTCTCCTGGTTTGCGGTCTGCTTTTGAGGGGAACCATTACGCATGATGCTAAGGGAAATGAGAAATAGAATCATCGATCCTATACATTCATTCATTGTATACAGAGTACACTGTTCTAGAAAGTAGATTCCCAACTCCACGGTCGCCAGCGAACTCCTCTCGTCCTTAGAGAAACAACAGCCTGCAATGAGCCATAATGGCCAAGCCCGGTAAAATGGACAAAAACATCGCGGAAAAGATAAACAATAAAGAGTTATGGCGTTGGCAGCGCATCCACTGCTCACTTAATTCAGGTGCAGAAAGCAGAAAGGGCAGGGTAGAAGAGGAAGGATGAAGAGGTGGAAGGGGGAATAAGGTGAGACCATATCGACAGCATTCAAGAGGTTGACTGCACTCAGGAGTTCAGCAACTTGTTGCGCTTCTCCCGCCGCTTCAAGCGCTCGACTCGTTTGCGATGCATTTTCTCTGCCATCTTCTCATAGCGTTCCTTCTCCTCCTTAGCGGCTCGACGATCCTTGATTCTTTGGATATGGGCCTGGGTAATTGTCAGCAAGACCAAGACGCTCCTTTTCGGGGCATGTCGCGGGTTGATCGTACCTTCCTCTCTGCCTCCTTCTCCTCCTTCAGTTCTTTCTCATGCTCCTTCACGGCTTCTTGGTGCTTGCGGGTTTCTAGTCGCTTAGCGTAGGAGGTCATGCCCGCAGTCGGGCGGAACGGCTTCTTGGTATCATGCCAGTTTTTTCCTGCGGGTCCGAGAAGCGAAAAGCATTAGCAACAGTTATTTTCGAAGACGAGGGAAAAAAAGTGGGGTAGCCAATTTCATACCATTTTTCCGCATGCCCTTTACGGGTGCAGAAACTGAAGGCGCGGAAGACATGGTCGGACCGGGACGGTGGGGGTGGCGCGCAGACGGTCAAACAAGCTGGTCGAACAGAGGGGGCGGATGGGAAGAAGAGAAGGAGAAAAAAGACGACCCCAGCGGATGATCGATAGAATCTTCTTAGCTCTCCGCTGCCCTTTTTTCGGGGCCTTCGAGTTTTGAGGAAAAAGTTATCTTAGACCGATCAGATAACCGGATCTCGGCAGAAGTGGTGCCCCGAGGCCCCGTCTGGCAGCAGAACATGAGGGATTTGTCGGCGAGGAGTCTTACGGATCACACTGGGCTAGCTGCTCTAGTCGCAACCAACCGCTGCGAGGTCTAAACCCCCCACCCATCGTCCATCTTCCGGGTTCCCCTGCCCCCTTGGCCGTTTGGGCTCGTGTTCCTACCTACTGGCAAGCGATGGTCGTTCACCTCTGATTTTACCGCGCGTGGTTCGGGCACACCTCGAAGGAAAACCCCTCGTCGACACACCGCCCCTCACCCCGAAGTCTTTAAATACTCTCCACGACCTTTTCTTCCTCGACCAGCTCGCAAGACTCTACAATGCTCACTCGATAGGACTTACCTATCCCCTCAACCTTCTTTCTCCCTGCCATACTCCCTAGAAGATCGTGTACCGAGGCCTCAGCTGCTCGCCTCTCTTTCCCTGATGGCGGCCGCCGAACATGCGATTGCAATCAATGATGAACTACCGATGGAGCTCCCTACACTCCCGCCCAACCAGGGCCTTGAGGCCTTCAAAGATATTGTGTTCGGATCGGTAAGTCATGCCGTTGTACCCAACCACGTGGTGGCAGACATCACTGACGTTCGGAATCACTAGGTCGCAGGAATGGCGGGGAAAGTGATTGAGTACCCTTTCGATACTGTCAAAGTGCGACTCCAATCGCAACCGGACCATCTTCCCCTCAGATACAAAGGCCCCCTGGATTGTTTCCGTCAATCGTTTCAGGCGGATGGTCTACGCGGGCTCTACCGAGGCATCAGCGCTCCCATGGCAGGTGCTGCCATAGAGAATAGCTGCTTGTTCTTTAGCTATCGCATTATGCAAGATGTCCTGAGGGCGACTATCTACTCTCCAACCGACACTTTACCTTTTCCTGCATTGGTGTTGAGCGGCGCTGCTTCTGGATCCATTACTTCCCTTGCGCTCACGCCCGTCGAGCTCATCAAATGCAAGATGCAGGTTCCTCACACGGCGTCTGGCGCAAAGGCGCCCGGGCCTATAGCGCTAATGGTGTCTATCTTCCGCCAAGACGGTATCCTAGGCTTCTGGCGGGGGCAAATGGGAACGCTGATCCGCGAGACCGGTGGCGGCGCTGCATGGTTTGGTGGTTACGAAGGAGTATCTGCACTGTTTCGCGCATACCGTGCCCCATCTGTGGAGGTCAACCAAGATGAAGCAGTGTCGGATGCCATTCCGCTTCACCAGAAGATGATTGCAGGTGCCGCTGCAGGTGTAAGCTACAACTTCCTGTTCTACCCTGCCGATACGATCAAGTCGCGGATGCAAACGGAGGATGTCAGCCGCGCAGCATACAACGGCAAACGGCAGACATTCTGGGATGTCGCCAAAGCTTTGTGGAGGCAGCAAGGGCTAAGGGGCTTGTATCGAGGCTGCGGTATTACCTGCGCTCGGTCTGCCCCTAGCTCGGCATTCATCTTCACTGTTTATGAGGGTCTACGGAATCATTTTGCCTGAGTATCTGATACTCGAGGCATCTACAGCTTTGTCCGACCGCCGCATTCTCATTCACCTTTCAGCCCCATTACCTCCTGCTTTCCCTTTCATATTTCTCCACCATTCTTTGCCGATCTTTGTTGATTTCTTCTTGTTTACAACGTTTCCGGTTGAGGCGCTTCGTATGATACCTATAGCCATGTTAGAGTTAGATTTCAACTCTCTTTTAAAACATCAATCTGGTATTGGTGCAGATGAGGAAAAACGGTGTTGACTTGTTGACGTGTTCTATGTCTACTATTCTTTGATGTTTATGACTCTATCCTTTCTCCCTGTGTTAGTTATTCTTTTCCTTTTGTGCATATGTCCGCCTCGGTCCTGGAGAGGCATTTTACGGTTTTTAGTGATGACATCATGGGTAATCTTGGGAAGTGATATTCGGGCGGATCCAGATAAAGAAGAGAAGCAGAAGCAGATATCCGGGAAAAGCACATAGATTAGATATATAGGTGGATAATTGGATGCCTATTGTTTGTGTTAGTTGACTATCACCAATCTCCTGAGTCACGGAGGGGTAAAGAAGGGTATCACTTCCCTCACGATAAGAGCGGGGTGCCAACAAACGGACTTCCCCGGTCCAGATGACCCTGCCTGCCTGTCCTCCACCCCGACACAAATACAAAATAGCTACCTGTCCCATTTTCCCTCATCCTCACCTTCTCTACCACTTGTTGAATCAATATGGCATCCACCGCCGACCACCTCTCGGCCCAAGAGCTCGAGACTCTCTCCTCCAAGGCCATCGCTGCCAAGGCCACTGCATACTGTAAGTCCACGAACACATCTGACACTGTTCGTTCCGAAGCAGTCCAGCGAATGGGCCCAGTGTTTCTAAAATTAACCATTTCGACAGGTCCTTACTCAAAGTTCCGTGTAGGCGCATGTATTCTGACCCAGTCAGGCGAATACGTCCAAGGCGCTAATGTGGAAAATGCCTCTTATCCCGTTGGAACATGCGCCGAGAGAGTAGCTTTTGGAAATGCCATTGTAAGCTGTCAACAACGATCTTAACAACAAACACCCCGTCGCTTTTCTCTTCCACGCCCGTCCGTTGTGTCTTTCCCTCATTCCTTCTTTTCCTTCTTCATGGGATCCACCTCCCTCGCACCTGTCATCCATCAAAAAATATCACTCACTCATCGGACTGCTATACAGGTGGCCGGGCACCGGGAATTTAAAGCCATTGCAGTTGCCACTGATATCAAACCAGCCGCATCGCCATGTGGCATGTGTAGACAGTTGTATGTTCCCCTTCTCTTTCCCCATTCTTTTGCCGACAGCCAAAAGGGCCGTGATGAGTATCCAAAGCCCACCATTGGCTACCGTAAATAACTCACTGAACCCATTTTTCTGACCGTTTGATTTTTTGGGGCAACTCTTCAGCATGAGTGAATTTACAACACCATCATTCCCCATCTTTATGTACGACGGCGAAGGAAACTATTCTCTTACCACTATGGGCGAGGTATTTGATTTGATGCCCCACTCACTCAGATCCTCCTGCATGCATACATAAACTGATTTGTTGTTGTTGCAGCTTCTTCCTCACTCATTCGGCCCGAAGGATTTCTCCCACTGAGTCGTGAATAGGACTTATCTGCCTGGCGTATATCACAGTCAATACAATGTATGTAGGTGAATCCATGCACATCTTGACTCTTTTCTATCCTTTTCGTCCCTATACACTCTGGTGCTGCCAGAAACCATTAAGGTGCCGTGCCAGATTCGGTTGTAGCGAGGTGAGAGACATCAAACATGCTCTTTTCTATGATTAGTCCGGAGTATAGCCTGGAAAATATGGTAGCTCCCCGAGACTACAGATGTATGCGTGACTGTGTGCATAGGGCTGGACGGGCACGCTGACATGATTATCCAATGCTTCGCACAGACAATGGAATTCTGGGAGTAGTCGACATTAGTAGGGCCCCAGAGCCAGATTGAAACTAGCATTACTCTATTCTCTCAATATGACGCCTAGGATGGATGAGGTAATCGTATGGTGAGGATCCAGCTTGTTGGCTTCAAGTGGTCGCATGCTATATGACCAAATGGCGGACTCCGTAGCTGGAAGAGATTCGGTAGCCTATTTACCAGCAAGAAATTTCTATTCAGGTGCCTGACATCGAAAACGGCCCCCTTGTTTCCTGAGCTGAGAATAGACAGAAGGAGCAACAATGAGTCACTTTGTTTGCCATTTCCCTTGCACTTACTGGATGGTCTGAATCGGTCAGCCTTGGCCTTTTGTTAAGCTTTCGTAACCCCCCCCCCCACCCGCACTAACGATTCCAAAGTCGACTCGAATTACTCTACCACGGGGCGTGTATACCAAATAGGCTAGAACAATAAATGAACGCGGAACGCCAGCAGCGTATACATAGAAGCAAATTTCCAATACATGATGTTCTCGTAATATAACATAACCTCATGGGTGCGACATAAGATTTTGCCGAATAGGTGCAGGACGAGGTACGCCACTAGAGCTCGTCTTCTTCGTCCGCTTCAAGGTCTTCAACACCAAGGAGCTCATCTTCGTCATCAACAACGCCAGTGTAGTCGCCGCGTCGGGCGGCAAATGATCCACGAGACGCATATGGCCTTGAGTACCCCCTGTTGCGTCCTAGACGCACGTAGCCACTAGCGCTTCGCCAGAGACTTGAAGCCAGGAGCGGAAGCGCCCTTGTGATGGCCACAGCGCCCGCGATTATCGCAACCGGTACTGTGAGAAGCAAAGAGTCTCGCGATAGCAGACCCTGGGAGGTGCCAACATTCTCTCCAAGGCGAATTTGGCCAAACTTGCCGTCCCACCTGGTATAGACATAATAACCGATGGCGCTTGCCACAGTAATTGGGGTGATGATCGCGAAAAACAGACCGACACCGCCAATACCGTGCTTCTTCTTATACGCTTCCTCTTTGTTAGGACAAGGTTTGGATTCGACATGATCCAATTGTAGCCCGCCCTCGCACGTTGATTGAGGAAGACGTCGATATCCCGAGGGCTCCCAGTACTCGATTCTATCAGGGTCGTCCTTGCAAACGGCCTTGGCGTCGGGAGGAGAAAGTCCGTCAACAAGTTTACAGCTTCCATCACTCAAAGGTTCATAGTTATAGTCACTGCCCCAAGTTAGTCATCGTATCATTGCCAGATACCAAGCCCCTCTCAAACAAGGGTGAGCGGGTAAGGATGAACACTTGCCATTCATAATCAGCCCACGTGCATGTGCAATTCTTCCCGATGCTGTGAACGTGAGGTTCCCGCCAATTGTTCCAACATTGAGCCGAAGGCTTTTTGCGGTGGTATTGCTCAACGTGGCCGAACAAACAGCCATTGTCCACATACGGATGTTTTGGTTCCCAAATGTAATAGTCATGGCTCTCCGCTCTACTCTCATCCAATTTGCATGAGGTGGAACGGAGTCCACTAAAGTCAACGCTGACAGTGGCGAGCTTGTCTCGATAGTCCGATTTCAACTCTTTGCCCCAAAGGAGAAAGCTCTTCGAAGTGTCAGAAGGAACAGTTGAAATATCGTCAATCTGCATTTCCACGTCTGAAAAGACAAAGTCTATCCATGTGTTTCCCTCGTCAATGCTGTAGGATAGAGTTTGGGTTGGCTTAGACTCAGGCACAATCACAATCACGGAACCGGCATCACCAAACTCCCATATATATTTGCCCTTCTTGACAGACTTCCAGGTGAAGCCAGCATCCTGAGTAATGAATGTGTCTGCCTCCTCTGCCTCACCGAGATGGTCGCCAACATTGCCAACCCCCATCATCAGACCAATCGCTGAACTGGAAGAGAATGTGTCCCGTTCGTCTCTGCGTTCCGTATAGCCATGAAGGTGGAGCGAGCAGCCAGGTATGCCTTGACCTTCGACAGAACACCCGAACTTCTTGCCATCTGCATCTTTTATTGGGGGAGCAAGTAAGGTCCATCGGCCTCCGTCATTGTGAGTAATCATCGTCCTTAGCTTCTTGGTTTCACCGTCCGGCAGCTTATCCACATTACTGACGACATTCGCAACTGCCACACCTTCCATGCCTTGTATCTTTTCAAAATCGACATACCCGCGGCGGTTCCGGTTCACCGCACTGAGGCTGAGCACATAGGAGGTGCCGTTGCTGTTGCTTTTGATGATTGATCCGTACTCGACCCCCTCCGAGTTGCTTACAGTAACATGCAGGAAAACTGCATGCGTAGAACTTTCAAGCACGGTATAGGCCGTTTGAACGGGAACATTGACATTTGGAGGGAACTGCGCCTCTGCAAATGTCCTACCATCCACACTGCTGCTAGCCACCAAGGAGCCTGGCTTATCCGCATTTCGTGAAGCCACAACAATGAACTCAGACATTGTAGCATAGCTGATGACGTCCTCGAAATGGACATGCCAGTCGGAGAACCAGTTGTCACTAGACATCAGCTGTAGCCGATTGTTCCTGTTCTCATTCTCAAATTGCTCACAGAAGATAAGATTCATGCTATCTGCGCGGTTTTCCCTGCTTTCAAATTCGCACTTCTGAACGTAGCGACGAAGCAGTTCCCAATTCTCTCCACGGTTTTTACTGAGGTAGGCATTGGAGTGGCAGTCATTAGATCCACAGTCCACGGCCCCTGTCCAGATCAACCAGTCTTTATATTGGGGATGAAATGAGAGGGTTAAGAGACGTTCTTCGGTGGGGGGCGCTGGTGCCTTGAAAGGTTTGAACGATTGGGCGCGGTCGACTGTCCAAAAGCCTTCAATGCCATCGGTTAGGAGAAAAGCGCCATCACTATTGTAAGGATGAGGAACAATTCTGCGGACTTTCTCGCCTTTCAGCGACTGCTCCCACGTCTTGCCATGATCATGCGATACATAGAATGCGTGTTCACTGGTGAGCATGACGACGGTCTCATCGTTCCCAGAACTGCTTGACTGACGTTCCAGGTAGTAGTAGGCACTGAACTGCTTTGCATCAAAGAACTGTTTTACCACGCTGGGTTTGCCAGTTGTGGGCACATTGCCTGCATCCTTGCAGGGCCACTCAATGTCATCGTCCAAATTTTTGCCGCCGTCTCGGATGCAGGTATCACCAGGTATTAATCTCCAACCGGAGGGTCCCATGAAAGTATCAGTGTCCTTGCATTTTCCTTCCGGGGGCGTCGGCAAAACAGCCGGGATACAGCCTTTGCCGTCCTCGCTGCCCTTGTATTCGCACTCGAAGTCTTCGATCGTACATTTGCATGGCTCCATAATTGGCTGGGGGTCCTTGAACTCCTCATCCACGAAACAGTCAGCATTCGCCTTCCTACGACGGAAGAATTGCTTCTGGCCCATCAAGCAGTCAGGCTCTCCATTCTCATCTAGCCTGGCTGGCCACGTCTCGAAGTCATTCTCTTCGCATTTCCGCTCGTGCAGGCCCTTAAAATCGATTGCATAGACGACGTGGCCGCTGTCCTCGCTTCGCTTCCCGACAAGAATAAACCTCAGGCTAGTGGAGTCCGGTGTCGTTGTGACCATCGTAGGGTAAATCTTATGCTCAATCTCCACCGATTCCCAGATCTTGCCATGGTCGAGGGAAAAACTAATCTTGTTAGATTTGCCATTGTCACTGATTGCCATTACAACAGCCCCTTGGTCGCCAAATTCGTATTTATGTGGCCCATCAAGAGCATGGCGCCAAGTGACACCGGCGTCATCTGAGATATAGAGATCGCCATCGGCATACTTTTGAAGATGATCACCCGTATTGCCAACACCCATGACTAGCCCTGGTGCCGGGCTTGAGAATACCCGACCAATATTGGCGAAGGTCGTGACCGAGTGTAGGTGCAAATTCTTGTCATCAACCTTGAGAGGTTGGAAGCTCCTCCCGTCGTCAAAACTTATTCTGCTGATGATCTTTTTTTCAGATCCGGACTCGACCTCTTTCGGGTTCTTCACAGTGTTAACCATGACTATGCCCTGGATGCCAGCAATCTTCTCGAAATCGACGGTGCCCTCCATATCGCGATTGGTGTGCTCAATATTGCGGCTAAAGAAAGTACCGTTCGAATTGGAAGTAAAAAGCACGCCCATGCTGCTAGATGGGCTGGTCAAGACGTCTACTTGCAAGCTGTAGTTGGTGCTCTCCAGCATCGTGTAGGCATCCTGCTCTACTCGATGCCCATCAAATTCGGCTCGATGCCAGGTATCCGTGTCTGTCGTCACAAACAAAGCAAGTTCTTCAGTCCCCTTGGACTTGACTGCGGCCACGATGAATTTCTTGACTGCGGCCGTGCTGATCACGCCGGAAACAGGACGGCCCTCGTGCAAGTTCACCTCTGTGCCCTCGATGTTACTGACAAAGTAATCGTCTGAGTATACCAGGCGGTTGGCATGTCCGAAGGGGACCTTTAAGCCCGGAACAACACACAGTGATCTGTCCTTCAGACCTTCGGATGAATCTAAGTCTGCAGCAAAGTCAGGATGCCCTACCGCCCAAGAACACCCCGCAGCACTCTCTCGCAAGAGCTTGAGTGTCTTGAAATCATCTGTCGTATAGTACGACCTTACAATGCAGAAAAGCCCGGCACATTCTTCGCTTTGGAATATGACTTTGCTCGAGTCCCACCCATGGAAAACGAGAGGAGCATGCTGCATGGCTGGAAATTCGGCGATATCAAATGATCTCCATGTTTTTGCTTGGTCCGTGGTGACCAAGTGACGTCCGTTACTACCGAGGGCGTAGGCCTTATTCTTGTCGAAGGGATGTTGTCGTATGAACAGGACTTGGTGCTTCATGCTGCCGTCTTCGCCCTCAACCACTTCCCATTCATCACCCCCATCAAATGACTGCAAAAAGTCCCCATTTCTCAGGCTCATAAGAACAGTTTCCGTGTCCTCGAAATAGAAGAGAGCAGAAGGTTCATGGTCCAATTGTGTTGCTGTGATACTTGGTTGATCGGGCTTCTTCGCTGCACTTTGATGGGGGATGAGAGCCAAAAGGAGGCAGCTCACCAGCAGGAGCCATCGAAAAATCATGGCCGCAGAGGATGGAACATTTGAAT
The DNA here is from genome assembly GCF_003184845.1 of Aspergillus ibericus CBS 121593. Classification (NCBI taxonomy): domain Eukaryota; kingdom Fungi; phylum Ascomycota; class Eurotiomycetes; order Eurotiales; family Aspergillaceae; genus Aspergillus; species Aspergillus ibericus. The sequence continues at coordinate 166,077 of NW_020292115.1, forward strand.
ATGGATAATGAGTTAATTCGGCAAATCCAGCCAGAGTAGAGATCAAAGGCTAGCGAAACTGAGCGACAACAGATAGGTCTGGGCAAGCAAGTTGGAGTCTCACGATATAACTAGGGGCAGTTCGAGGCGAAGGAAATCCCAGTTGATGGATAAGCAGTGAAGAATGTCAATGATTACTGGAGCTGCGTGGCCGCAGGGAAGCTCCACGGTCACGTGGACAGCATTGCTTATCGAAGCGCGTCTAGACCTCGGTTCCAACCGTGCGAAAATGGAGTCGCGGAGTACGAGTAGTGTGGCCCATGGATCAAACTCCAAAGTAACTCACATCAGAGGTCTGATCGTACATTCATTTTCTGGGAAAGACCACGCCATGGAATAAGTGTACAATCAGGGAGTCGCAATGAGAGGACAATGGCATAATATGCTTCAAGCCACAGCTCCTTTATCTCTCTTCACTGGTTGTAACATAATTACTTAGGTACACAGCCTACTCCGTAACTAGTCCTTGTATCAACCTCGGAAGCTACATATTCCTGTGCCAGTCATCTATACTTGCAGTGTTATGCTTCCATATAAAAGAAGCCAATATGATATCTTCTGTCTATTCATTGCAAAGATCAAGCGCAACTCTCTAATCTTCGCCACTAGCTATCTGAGTTATAGAAGAATTTACCAGTTCAGTGATTCTAAGACATTAAGGTATCGAGGCATTAAAGCAGAGGATGGTGAGTTTCTGCAACCAATTAGGAATCGTATCTAAGCCACGCATTAGGCTATGAACTTTGAAAATTATATGCTCAATACTTATTATGGCCTTCAAAGTTTGGCTCGCTGTGGCTTAGACTGCTGGGAGGTGCTAGCCGTTTGTCTATTGTGGCAGTCGAAGGGTCATGAGCGGTTAAGTCCTCGGATTAAGAGGAATATGGTGGGTTTCAATTTCGAGGAATATTAGTGTTGTTGGAAAAATTAGAAAGGCTGCTCAAGGCAATTACCATTTGTTGGCTTAGGGTACTGGTACGATGACGAAGATAGATCACTAGTAATAATGAGCAAGCATTGAAAGCATAAAATCGGTATTGTTTATGTTTAAGAACTACGGATGGCGGAAGTCTATAGCTTTTATTGAAACGAGGTCGTGGCCGCACGACCTGTAGTCTCGCGCACAGCTCAAGGCATTTCGAAGCGGTGAGTAAAGGCAATATTGAAGTCACGTTACCGGTAATGGGCAAAGCCAATCAGAAAGCCAGATTGGTGATTCTTATGGACCAATGAGAAGCCTTAGAGCTGTGAACTTCCCTTACCCTGGACCTGACCTAGTGTTTCTCAGCGCTAGCGCGCTTCGAAAAATAGATGTCAGCCTGTCAAGATCCTAGAACAAAGGCTGGCTAGGGCAAATCCATGAAGAGTATTAAGTAGCTTGGAACATATACTTCTGTCCTCTTATCCCATGTATAGAAAAAGCTCTGCAGCAAATGAATACAATAAATATTTATAGCGCAGGATACTATAAAAAGGAAGGTTAAAATACGTGAGTTGTTCTAAAATAATGATATGACATATGGAAGCACGTGTATATGTCTCTCTAGTGCCAGAGCTACTTCTATATTTGAAGCTTGCACCACAGATTGTTGATCTTTCCTTGTCTTTTATTATCTGAATCCTGGATTTGAAAATCTCTCTCTGCTGAAGGTGGTTTTGTAGCTTTGATGGCCTGGGGAATATCTATAACATGAGAAATAGTATTCCAAGAATTTGCTCGAAGATCCGGCCGCGTTAATATCATTTTCAGCGTTAGTTCGCGCCTTTTTAGATTTGGGTGTATATTAGTCTTGAGGCTGACGGTGCAAGTCTGCTGAGAGTTATTTAGGGTGGGATTGTTGCACGGGACAGAATGCTCTAATATGCAGGAGGGCTGTACGAGGCCTGAGATATTTCTGGTACTTGTGCTGATCTCTGTACCTTGGCTAACTTTCAGAGGCTTTTTTGTGATTTTTTGAGACTTGAAGCTGGGATTTGGAGAGCTTTGTTGATCTGATGTGATATCCCTGTTTTCTTGGGCTGGAAATCCTAGCTCGATTGCTTCGTTAAAATTGTATGGGGATGCTAGGTAATGTTGCAGCTTAAGGCATGCGTCTGGGTCCTGGTAATACTGGGTATCTGAATTAATGTTGTTAAGTGTTGACGGAGAAATATGATGGCTTTGTGCCTGGCTGGACACTGGCCGAGATCTGGAATCACGGATGAGGATAGTATTGGTGAGAAAGGTTGGCGTAATTGGTGATTGGCTAGAATGATGGTGGTTGTTATGCGAAACAGTTAGCGCCTGTGACTGATTGTAGCTGGTTAAATTTAAAGAGAATGTTCTTCTGAAACAAGTCTTCTTTAGATATGGCGCCTTTTTTGTTGAGTTGGTGAATGGTGTAGGGCTTTTGTCTAGGGCAAGATTAAGGTCATCCTCTTCACTAAACCGCTATAATACATCGCTAGGTAATCCATCCATGTTGCTGACACGCCGCGCCAAGTGTAGACAAGCGACGTATAGTGATGTCTTGCTAAACGAAGATATCCCAGAAGATTAGCGTTGTCGATGTCTGATTGTTGGTTGAATTATGTTCGGAAATCGGCTAAGCTGGTTTGATGCTGTAGGAAGTGTTTTTGAAGCTGTAATAGCATATAATAAATGTAGGCTCTATCTGAGATATAGGAATGTCAGAACGACTAGGCTTTGTTTCCCGGGCTTCCTGGAGCTTTAGAATAGCTCCTATAAGCGATTAGTGGTAATCGCGCCTTAGGGTGGTTTATATTAATATTAACTGGGAAGGGTAAGCTTGTTATGCTAGAATTTAATAGCCAAGGCACAGTTAGACTAGTGCCGTTGAAAAGGGAGGAGGGGGGAACTGATATAATCCAGAAGTCTCTGAAATAGGAATTAAACAAAGTCTGCACTGTATCAGAACTTCAAGTATCATTATCAAGCTGTAACTGGTGATCGTGGTTTTAAAGATAAGTGCCTAACATAAAAGTCGTGCTCCAGAAAACTATGATATAAAGAAAATAAAGGTACTTGTGCTATTCCGTAGTGCTTCCATGTTCAGGTGACCCGCGCATGCCTGGCTCGAAATGCGCCCATGATGATAGATAGTAAGCCGCACAATGTCCTCCGTATCTTGTCTTTAATGGTAGCTGAGCAGTACACACAATAGTCGGAAAGCCTGAATGCGACTATGGATGTAGATCAGGGGAATAAACAAACCGCTTATGGGTAATTACATTATATCTAGTGGGTACGGCATGTACTAGTATGTTGCGAAAAGATCGTTAGCTTTATTAGTAAACCTCAGAATTCTGCCAGTCTATCAATATCTCAAGTTGCTGTTAACGTAAACCACAATCGCGCGGCCCATACAATCGCGCGGCCCAGCTAATAATGCTATATAAAAACCACTTTTGATAATTGAAAAATCTCAACCATTGAAGCAGTATAGAACTTTATATTGCGTATATAGACTATAGTGACTATAAATTCTTTTTTAATATTTTTTATAGATTTTTATAACTACATATAATAGCTGGTAATATAAAATACATGTGTTTTACTCGTATTTTAAGATAGTCTATATATTTAATATAGAAATTTTTTTTAAATTGTTTTGAATAAGTCTAATATACTTATCTTCTAGTTATTAGGCTCTATATAGCCTTATAGTCTCATAGAAAGTGTATTTATTGAGATATAATAATTCTAAAAAATAATAGATTTTGTATGGCATTACAAGATGGGCCGCGCGATTGTATGGGCCGCGCGATTGTGGTTTACGTTATTTGCCAGAAGCTGCTGAATAATCTTATACTATTATTTCGAGAGGAAGCGGCAGTGCCTGTGATACAATTGCCACATATGGACCAACTGATCCCACTAATGATTTTTTCGCACTGTACCATAGTAGTAACTACTGATAATCTAGTGAAGCTTTTGGAACTACTAGGTCGTGACTTGCGGCCACGACCTACAGTCTCGCGCACAGCTCAAGGCATTCTGAAGTATCTTAGTAAGCCTCTTATAACGCGTTTTGGTAAGAATCTAGTCAAAGATCTTCTAAGAGGCTAAAAGGGCTCTCAAAGGGCCTTGTCAAGTACTCTTAAAGGACCTCTCAAGGGCCTTGCTAAGCGTATAAAAATACAGTACACGATTCGGACCTATAACCTGAATCTATATATAGATCTGGCTCAGATCTACGGTCTGAATATATATTCTAAGAAGGTCTTAGTTAATCCGAGGCTGAAGCGGTAAGAAAAAAAATTTTGTAAGTCATATTGTAAATAAGAAAGGGAGCTAACCAGAAGACTAGATTAGAAATTCCTATAAATCAATAAAAGGTCTTGAAACTGTGAGCTTCCCTTACCCTAGAGTTAACCTAGTGTTTCTCAGCGCTAATTTTGTATGTAATAAACAACACTTATATAACAGTTACAGATCACTAAGATAATGTCACTGGGCGGCACCTGGGTACAAATTCCAGGTACTTCCCACTGCACTATTGCCAAAGGACCAGGATGTACAGCTGATGGCTGTAGTCTGTAGATACACTGCGCTTGCTATACTAGCTCAAGTAATACTGAGCTGTACTCAAGCGGGGGTGGATACATTCTAGTCCTCCTGTTAGCAGGCGGTATCTAGAGAAGGTAGGATGTTCTAAGCGATCTCTATTATTAGGCCCGTGTGAACAAAGCTTTTTCAAGGCTCTCATTAAATCATATTATCCATCAAATCTGCTCCCTATCATGATAATCCTCCGTACAGGGAACTGCTACTACAAACTTTGAACCAAACTGACGCTTTTCTGGAAACAGCACCAGGGCCAGTCAACCATCAACGTGTGATCAAGGTCATGTGGCGAACAGCATACCCTATAGCGCATACTGAGCACATGATTCCAATCACACATTGCCCCTGACTTCGTGGGAAATTAGCGACATGCTTCAAACAAGCTACCTCATATTAGAGAATGTTGAGCACACTCTGCAGTGCAGCTGTATTTGAATCTTCTCTCCGAGAAACGTAGGCCCTGACCTCCTGTACGCTAAGGGTGGTCTCGGCCTGATCAGAACCACTGAGGCTTCGCCCAGAGCTTGCTCCGGGAGTATTTCCAGCGGTTCCACCAGTGCTAGCACTGGCTATGCCGCCGCGTATTCTCTCACGCAAAGCTTCAGAGCCAATAACAAAGAGGTTACCAACCTCCAGCAGAACGTCCAGCGTACCGCTTGGTCCTTTAACCTGTTCCTCTATGTCCCAGGATTTGAGAAGATTTGTATACTGCGTCATATCCTTGGTGACCATAAGTCCGCCAGGCCCATTGACAACAAACCGCTTGAAGTGATCCAGAAGGAGACTGCGCGTTCCAATAACAATTTCTGTAAGCAGCTGGCGAAGATTGGAGCCGCTGGGTGGCAATGATGTCCTCACGACATTATGCACACGGGTCAAAAATGTGCAAATTGAAGCACATGTCTAAGTATAATTAGCATAGCTCGGTATACCACTCAAGGTCACGGACTCACTGGCGTTTGCAGTTTCTCCAACCAAGCTGCATTATCACCCTCCTTTGGTCGGAAATCGTTCTTCTTTTGACCAGACAAAAGCTTGCCGATCCAAACTAGGGTCGCTTCAATGACCTTCTGTTCAAGTGTGTTGATTTTGTCTTCTACACGCATGGTGATAAGATTGGTCTTCTTTTCCATCTCTCGACGGACCGTGATACTACCCGCGGCAAGAGGAATAAGCAAGGTGTTTATGCACATCACCATCAAATTCGCAATACCAATAGCATTTCGAATAGCTGGTAGGTATGCAAAGTCTGGTTCCACTCTTCCAGACTCTTGTGACGTTGCTGCTTCCAGAGCCGCATCTAAGGACACTTCAATGAACCCTTCTCCCATTACTGAGAGAAGAAGACTCAACAGTGCAAGCATGTCCTTGGGTGTTTCACTGTTCATGCTAAGCTCCAAGCCCCTGCCAACTGCTTCCGCAAGCCACTTGAGCATCCGTTTTGCAGAAGATATGCTCGGAATGCCATCTTCTTCGGTAAGTTTGATATCAGTAGTCTTCGCGAGGTCACTAGACTCCCTCAGCCCCGCCACTTGAAGCAACATTCTTCTTTGGGTAGGGGGAAATTCCGAGGACTCCAGACGGTTTAGATATGCATCACGCGCTGAAGAGAGCATTTCAGTACCGGACTTCGAGAGAGATGCCATAAAGGTCGTCGCGGCTTTTTTCCTGCGGGCATGGAAAGTGGTGAATTTGAAAAGCAAAGACGTATACAGCTCTTCCAGTGTCCTCTTCTCCCTCTCTATGTATGACGACCCAACAAAATATGGCACAAATAGATCTTCCAGTTGCTGGTCGAGAACCAGGGCTGTCTGCGAAGAGATTGCATCTGGATGTTCGGTCAACCCGTGGCTTTTCAAATCATCAACCAGAGCACTTATATAGCTGCGTGAGCTCTGTAAGGACCGCAGAAATGCTAATGACGAGACGCTGTTCGCTTTCTCCAAGACCATCTCCAGTCTTTGTTGTATGGATTGTTGGAACACACGTTGTAAGAACTTCCCGAGCACCTGCTCATAGTACGGAAAAGCCCGTCTGATAATGGCAGATTCCTCTTGCACTACAACCTTGACTTCATCGATCAGGGATTGAAGACTGGGCTCCACTTTCAGAGGTTCGGCATCAGGGTCTGCGAGCATTTCCCAGGTTTCCAGATCACCCCCTACTTCTTCTGTAACCAACTGGCTCCGATCAATGAAGAACTGGTGCTGGTTGACAAACAGAGCGATGACGCTTGCACCACCGTTGAAATCCTGGAGCACATTTGCGCAGTCTTTCATGCCTTCAAAGTTTGCCTTGCGGTAGAAGTCGTCAAATTGCTTTAACAAATCATTCTCCAAAGTCTCAGAGAATTTTTCGATAATCTCACGGGTATTTCGTCTAACACCATCGCCCCTTCCACTTGTGTGGTTGTCTGCAGTTATGGATCCGTTCCCAAGGAGCCCGGTAGTTCTTCCGCCTGAATCATTCCAGCTCTCGGTGTCAAGTCTTTGGCTGATACGCAGTAATTGTCGCGCAATCTGTGCTGATCTTACCTTAGCCTCACCTGTTCCGGATCTTCTCAAATTCTCCAGCAGTGTTATCTCGCCTCTATTGCTCACTCCGTCCCAGCATTCGAGCAAGAAGCGGGCGTCAAGCGCCCGACGTCTTTGGCGGTCCAACTCCTCTAGCCTTTTTCCAGTCTCCACTGCCATGTTTCCAGTGGCCCCGATAAGTTCTGCACCTGGTAGTCCTGCGCCATTGAGCGATGTGTCGAGCTGCTGGAACGATTCAATTGTTTGTTTCAATTTTTTGCCCAATGTGTTAAGGTTCTGGGAGTGCTGTGCCTCCGCCCTGCGGACTGCGGCCGATAATTCATTCTCTTTGATCTCCAGGTCGCCTGAAATTTCACCCAGTCGTCGTTGTGCGTGCTCGAGGGACCGAATAAGTGGTTTAGGGTCAAACGGTTGATTCCCGGTTGCGGGGTTAAGTGTAGAACGACGATTTGAGATGGCGGAGTCGGAAAGCGCTTCAATAAACTCCTTGACGATAAAATCGCGACTTGAAAAGTCCTCAAGGGTAAAGCTGGGACCTCTCGGAAACACCGATCGAGACGCAGCGTTGGAAGGGGAAATCATGGACACATCGTCCGGCATTTTTGTAACTATAAGCTGGATTTATCTGCATTGATATCAACATGGGGTGGCGTTCAACAATAGATTGGGCATAGAAGCGGCAACTGACGCCTCTGAGTGCGCTTTAAATAGGGGTTTGATAAACAGCGCGAGCTGCAGAATTAACCTATGTACGATATGAGGTACTAGATAGGTGGTCCATATCGAAGTGGACGGCTTGCTTCTACACCCAATTACCTAATCACAGCATAGCATAACTAGTTAACTTCGTACACAGTAATAATCGAACAATGCTCTGCACACAATAAGATACTCCGTACGGAGTAGATACGCAAATCAGTATTTGGCCCCCCAAGGTTCTCCGTACCGTCAGGCTAAACCAATTAATGTGACATATATGTCAATACTGTCCCCAGATAACGGCAATTTATTGATGTACCATCTTACTTGGTCTGCATCGGTGTTTGAAACAATGCATTGTAATAGTTCAGACTTCAAAATCTACGCCTATATCTTTCTTCTTGCTCATAAATATGTTGTTATACAGCCTGAGTAGGTGCAACATTTACATCAAACCAACTCGTTCTGAGATATGGCATAATATTATCCAATGCATATTGGGCTAACCCTCCCTCAACATGCTATTCTCTACATGCTGTACTCCGTATAGGTACCTGTGCCGCTGTGCGTGCCTGTAAGGAAATATTAGGTACTCTGTACGCATAAAGCAGTCCTTGGTTCACGCAATAATCGTGCTTGCCACTCACTGCCTGCCCTACTTACGGTATTACAGGTCCACGGTCCGGATTCCACCCGACCTTTTGAAGGACCCACCACCACCAGTTCAGGCTCCCGAACTTCCCCCGTAGGTACTAGTAGTCTTACACATTGAACACAGTCAACCATTCATTGAGCTCTCGAAGTTCCTGAGTGGTACGCAGCCACTGACTCCGAAACATGGTTTCGCAACGAGACAAAGAACTGTTTAGAGACGATGTTCGCTCTCGAGGAAAGAAGCTCAGTGCTGCTGATCGTGAAAATCTTCTAAGACCATATTTGCCAGATCCGTCGGACCTTCCACGCCGGCCACCTCAGCGGCGCAAAAAGGCTTCCCGAAGAACACCTATACGGACATTCATCAAGTCGCAGGTGCATCTACTTGCCTACACCGTTATTCACATCATTTTTGGAATTATCTCTCGAGTCACTTTAAGTTATTTTGCTGTTGTGGACAGAATTTTTGCCATCATTTATTACCACCACCGAACGCCAGAATTAATACGAAAAGATGTGAAGAGTTTAAAACGCTTGCCTGAACATTTGAGTGTCATATTATCACTGCGCAAAGAAGACGATGCCCTAGCCATTTTGATGGACGAAGTAGCAGAGCTCGCAACGTGGAGCGTGAGTTCTGGAATACCCGTCCTAAGCGTATATGAAAAGACTGGTTAGTAAAGTTTCCAGATCTCCAATGCATCCAATTAAGTTGAAAGAGAGAAATATGGGCATCAAATGGAATCCAGACTGATATAAAATATCTATTCGTACAGGTGTTTTGAAGTCCTGCATTCCTGTCCTTTACCAGGCCATTATGACCAAGTTGTCCTCTTACTACGGTTCCCCGGCGCAGCAACCAGCATTGCGACTGTTTGCTCCACACCATCCAATCTACAATCAGCAGCAAGGCGTGGCGCCTTCCAATAGGCATAATGCCAGTTCTCTCACGATCCTTCTCCTATCTGCCACTGATGGTCGGGAAACGTTTGTTGATTTGACCAAGACGTTGGCGGAAATGTCGCAGAGTGGTAAACTTTCCCCAGAAGACATAACCATGGAATTGGTCGATGCGGAAATCAGCGAGATCACCACTCAACCTACTCAGACAACCACATCCGTCTCTCGGGGTAGGACAGCGATGGGCCCCTATCACAATGGCTCCCCGGTGAAGCCTGAGCCTGATCTTCTTCTGGTTTTTGGCCCATTTCTGAAGCTAGATGGATATCCACCCTGGCATATTCGACTTACCGAGATGTTCTGTACCGGCGGTAGGAGTAGTGGTATAACTAATTGCGACGAGGCCGTTGAATACCACGGCTTTCTCAGGGGTCTCTGGCATTATGCTGGTGCTCAGATGAGGTTTGGCCGATGAAGGCGGTCTGTCGTGCTTGTATTCCCTGGACGATTTCTTGTTAGTGTAGTCGAGTTTCCATTTGAAGATGGGACATAGATACAGATATCGAAAAAGAGAAAAAAAAAACAGCGGGCGCTAGCTTCCTTTCATTTACCAGGGTGCTAAGCCGCTTTGTTCGACGATCCTATATAGTTAGTCGGAACTTAGACAGCTTTCTTGGGTTATTTTTGTAGCCCAAAATGGGTTAGTAAAAGAGAGATAGTGAAATTCGCCAATATATAAATAATAAGAAACTAATATCATATGATAATAATAATCATAGATTAATCAAACCTCTTCCTAGTCCCTTTTTTGAATCTATAAATTGTAATAGACTGGGCGGGATATCAGAGGGAGATATCATACCAACACGGCTAAGGTTACTACTGTACTGGCACTGTGATGTCTAATTTACACACAGCGAATGTCCTGTAACGAGGTTGGTAACTGAGCATCTGCCTCCATTAACCATCTCATTGTGAATGTAGCTGAAGTGCGGGGAGTGCTTCCTAAATATATCTGGTTATTCCAGATTAAATTGAGTATTAGATATTCTGGCTTCTTGTCATATTGTGCACCGGGAATAAGAATTATTTGGCCTATCCTCTCATTCCCCTATTGTCCACGTAAAGCTTATTCCAAGGCCACCGTAACTCTCTTAGTCCGGGTGAACTGCCTGCCATTGGTATTGAAAGCCTCGCACGCATTCGAGGCACCTTACTACTTCCATGCCTCCTTCAGTCACACCTTCAACTGCACATGTCGAGCAAACCTTCCGAGCTTGCCCGGCCTGCACTCCATCGCCGTTGGCACTTTCCTGAAAGTTTCTTTTAGGAATTTTGGCTAAACCATTGCAATTTATAGCGTCGCAGTGCCGGAGACATATATAACAGCTCCTTTGACCACACAGCTCGCAATCTGCATAGGCGTCGACAAATTCTAGTGTCGTTGGTCTCCTGTGACAGATATGGCACGGACGTAGGCAGAACGCAGATGCACAGAGGGTTTGCGGTTGCTGGTAGGGATTTGGAGAAATGGTTCTAGGTGATACTGGCGGGGAGTTGACATCTAGGACCGCAGAAACACAGTCATTTTGGGAAGGAATCTTAGTCTGAGACGAGCTTGATTGTAGCGCGTGAGCAATATTTTCTGTATATGGCGGTCTGTGGTGAGTATGTGGTTGCTGAACTCGTCGTTTCCTGTGAAGACATCGCTGGGAAACAAGGACCTCTCTGTGGTCGCCTGAGGGTTCTGGATAGTCGAAGCGGAATTGTGGGTTCGTATAATGAACGGATGACAGGACAAGTCTGATAATCAGGAGATAGATCAGTTACATGCTGCTAAGACATGCTAGCCACTTTGTTCAATCCGTTGCTAACCTATTTGACAGTGTGGCGACATGATCTGTCTTAACTAGTTCCCTCTTTCGTTTCCTTATAATTGGGCTTGTTGGGCTTGTGACAAAGGTGTCACATTGATGAATGGGAAGATGTGGCATGAGGCCTTCAACTGTAGTCGATGAATAACAGCCAGGCAGGTTCATTGGCGGGCAGGGATAAGAAGTCATTAAGCACGTACATTAAGCGGTCATAAGAGAGGTACCGGTTCATATAAATCGGACTATACGATTAAGAAGATGAAGTCCCCCAGACCTAAAGAGAAGGTGTACGGAGTTTGTCTAAGATGAGTTGATGACTGGGATGCATCTGATCTGGGAAAACGCTTCTCGTGGCCCTAAAACGAACAAGGGCGTGGCATTATCCCAAGCCAGCCCACTCAGCTTATTCCAATATAATATACTCCGTACTCCGTACATAGTTAGTTCGTGTTCCAGAGATTTAGACACATACCACTTTCATTCCGTACCAGAGTAGTGTTAATCATACAATGATCCCAATATGTAGACCAATGAGTGGCTAGTAACGACTTGCCAAAATGCTACTCTACAAAATTAATTAGTACTAGTATGACCGACCTTGTTCCGAGTACGTATTTTTCCTACATCAAGTATTTGAGCAAATCCAGTAAACAGGTAACCTGTTGAAAGTGATAGAAGATATACTAAGGTACAATGCACCAAGGCTGTGGCACTTTGCTATGAGTGATAGATGCTGCTTCCTTCATGCCCTCTCTTAATGTCGTTTTGACATTGCATCGAATGCAACCCCTATTTTGTAATGCCTTATTCAATGTGTAGTGACAGGGTTGTGCATCTATTCTATAATATATTCATTTGCTTTGAAGAAGACTTTAAGCTCTTGTAGCATACAGATTAGTAAATACATTCAAAAATATCCCAACTGACTCATGGTTGTTTAGGAAGGGCTGAAGGCTCGCCTCATACTCGTAGCACTTGTAGACTACTAGTTAGCTCATGCCCGTGGATGACCTGCGGTCGTCCACAACCCAAAGCATTGTGAAGCGGTGAGAACTGGCAATACAGGACAATACAAATAGGTCACGTTATCCATGAAAAATAAGAACCAAATAGAAACCTGGAACGCGAATATTTTGGACCAATGAGAAGTGAACGGGCTGGCAACAGACCTAGGTAGGAGCAAACCTAGACTTGCTCAGCGCTAGGGCGCTTCGCAAATAAGTGTGACATATCAGAAGTTATGAAAAAAAATTTTCAAATCCTGTCTCGGTGGCGCAATTGGTAAGTACTTACTTCCAAGCTTATATTGCAGCATCATACTGACTCTTGGATAGGTTAGCGCGTACGACTGTTAATCGTGAGGTTGAGAGTTCGATCCTCTCCCGGGACGTTTTTTTCTTGTTTTACTTTGTGCTAATCTCGTGTTTTTCATCTCTAAGCACTAGTGAAACCGGCCGCGCGTGATCGGTTGCTACTCAGAGCAATTACATTATTTCCGAAGGCTCAGCTGCGGTTCAGTGCACGTTATAAGGCTTTTGGTTGGTCTTTTAACCAGTAACATGACTTGGTCTAGATATTGCCTCTACTTAGTACCGCCTCAATCTAATAAGGGGGGTGTCTGGGCGGGAGGGGGAGGGGGCTGGACAAGGACCCCAGAACGTAGATTCAGACCTACGGCCTGAATCAAGCACTACGTTTGCAGGTGCTTGACGGAGCCCTTTGGAAGCCCTTTTAAGAGCCATTTCAGTGTCTTAGAATGTCTTTGAGTAGATTCTCGGAGAATCGCATTGCAAGATACTTACTAGGATACTTTACTCCGAACAATTCCTTGAGCTATGCGCGAGACAGTGTGTCATGGCCGCAGGAGGTCACAACCTAGTATAATGTAAATCTAACTACTGCGTAGTTGATAAAGTTCCACAAACTACTTGCGAATATAATTCAAAATTATATTTACTTTCTACCTTGTTCGATTCCTCCAGGCGTTGCTTGGTCGTTTTTATAATAACGGACCTAGTACTGCAGCCACGACCTACAGTCTCACACACTGCTCAAGGCATTCCATTCCGTACTTGATTCAGACCATAGATCTGAAAGTATACTAATTTCTGGGGGGCATCCCCTCCCCAAAACCCCCCTCCCCTCAGAGGCCGAAGCGCTAAGTAAAGACATTATTTTAAGTCACGCCACGAGCGCTAAAATGAGCCAATAAGAAGACTATATTCCTGATTTTTACGGACTAATGTTACCCAGGAGTTGACCTTGGGCATCCTGGAGTCCATTAATGGGCTAACACTTGTCCAGTTTCGATTTAGTCCAGATGCGGGAGTTCCGTAACTGCGACTTCTTGGCAGCCCACCCTCCCTTATTCTCGCTCAGCCGGTAGATGATGTGGATTTCTCTGAGCCTCGTACTACAAAGTTCTTCCAGGACCATGTCCTTCGCATCTCACTGCTTGTATCAGACTCGGTCATAGAAAGGGCACGGCTACTGGCTGGCTGACATACCTACCCTTAACAACAACCCGTGCTCCAATTCCGACTGGAGTACGACACAACTTCCTGCCATGGAAACCGGCGTTTCTGAGCTAGTTGAGAGGCTAGGCAGCGATGAAGATGCGGTGCGCAAGATGGCAGTTTTCAAGCTTCAGGGAAGCATTGGGGATCCTTCATTCGCCGATATCTTCATCGCAGAAGGTGGGCTGGCCAGGTTACGCTACTTGACCTTACATGCAAGTGGTAACACCTTGGCATATAGCCTCACCAGCTTCGCAAGATTACTGGAAGTTGACAAAGGCTGGGATCTGGTAGATCAGGAAGTGGTTGAAAGAGTAGGTATCATAAACAAGCCCTCTGTCTTCTTCATAATAAACATACGCATAACCTATTGTATAGTAATATACTGATATATTATATTATCTTCTCTTTCCAGGTTATTGAACTTATAGTGACACACCCATTGGTCAATATTCTGAGGGGTGCAATGTCTATCTTAGTCTCCATTGTGTCACATCCTTACACAGGTGCCAACTTATCACAGGATGGGAACTTCGGCTTTCGTGCATTGAAGCCTGCAATTGCCATTTACCCGCAGTTCCTGGAAATGCTCGTCAATAGGCTTTCATCTGCAGATCATGCACTCTGTGCCAACGCACTCCAGTTGATTAATTCTCTCATGCGGGACTCTATCACAAATGAGTTAGATACAGAGTGGCCGAAATTTATCCAGAAACTGCAGGATCTGGGTGTGATTAGGGCAGTCTACTCTCTCATGCAGGGTACTGCCTTGCAGGATCACGTGCACCCATTGGTCGAATTTCAATCCCTTACCAAGGTCCTTCTCAGGAAATGGAGAGAAATATCTCTGGATCTAGAAAGACCGGAGCATAGAAGGGCCCTAAAGGGGATTTACTTGGCTAGCTCACAAGAACGCAGTCAAGACAAAGGTGTCGAAAACAGTGACAATGTGCGACACTCGAAGAGACACAATCCAGAAAAATGGAGGCGCCTTGGTTTTGAATCGGAAAACCCATCGATGCAGTTTGAGGATACGGGGTTTTTGGGTATGATGGATTTGGCAGATTATGTCAGAAATCATCAAGACGAATTCCTGAAAATGCTCCTAGAACAGTCCACGAAGCCTGCACAGCAGCGATGCCCCATCGCGCGTGCTTCTCTGTCGGTCACTTTGATTCTCTATCAGCATTTTGAGGTGGACAAGTCGGAGATGGATGATGCTAAAGGCTATCTCCTACTAGAGTCTCGCTCCAACCTTGATAGGCTATTTGAGCCTTTACTGTTGCATTGGACCAGATTGCATGTTGCAGGATTGCATGCTTTCTTCCGCCTGTGGAAGGCTACTGGTGCCGAAGTCGAAGATTACGGAAAGATTGTCGAGCTTGTTAGGATCCTTATTGAGTCTGTTGTTGGCGGAGCTCCTCGCACAAAGGATGTGCAAGAAGTGGAAGAAGAACTGGCCAATTTTGAATATGGTCGGCTCCGCGAACTGCAAATGGAGCTACTGGAGCTCACGTATGAAGATGCATGGGGCCAACATTTGCGACAGATGCGTGAAGAACTGTACCATGAAGCCCTCCAGTTCGTTAAAGAACAGAGAGTTCGCTGCCTGTTGCAAGGTGCATGGTTCCCCAACGAGGGTTCACATAATTTGGAGGCAGTGAACGAAAAGTACTCGTGGAGATACACCCAGCTTTCGCACAATAGGAGGTTCATACATTTTGGCGACTTCAATGCCATCGAGGAGAAGAGTCCAGAGCTTGACGCTCTGCCCGAGAAGAGTAAGTGTGCCCCATCTCAGCGTTGGTCGCTTCATCCTCGAATGTCAAACTGATTGCCCCCTACCCTGTCAGTCGACCTTTCATTAGTATCTTCAGTAGTGTCAAATATCTCTGCTTCTTCCAAGGATCACGGGGCATCGACTGCGGAAGACATGGCTCACGCTATTTCCTATACGAAAATTACTGTCCACGGCTACCCACAGCCTGAACCCCCTAATGGGGATGCCCAGAAAAGTAATGACCACGGCCGAGCCTCAAGCAAATCGGCGCAAGGGGAATCTGTGTTGTTGGTTCTTCGTCCACCATCACATAGCGTTGCGTCTGAATGGCTTGATGGGTTGCTCATGCTTCTCAATCAACAGCCTATAACGGCAGAGACAAACAAGCTTTTGGATTTAGTCATCATTTACGGACTCAAAATCCGTTTGTTGAATGTTCGATTCGACGATGTAGCATTCGCCGGCGACGCTCCACAGGTTCCCTCCCGAGATGGTCTCGACGACAATTACTACTATGATGTCTTTGGTGGCTCATAGTAACAGCTTTATTGGTGGATCAATTTGGTGATACATATGTCTATGGAAGTCATATATCCAGGAGGTTCTTCAACTGACGATAATATATGAACAAGGCACACCAGGAATTATTGGCGCAAAGGGTTTTGACTTGGTTGGAATCTCTGTTCCCCTGGGGAATGCGGTTGTCAATCCAATTCACCTAAATAAGCAATCATAGGCTGCTAGGCAGGCCTTGTTCGTACTGTAGGTTTCCTCATGCATACCGTAGAGTGGAGTCTAGCGTGGTTATTTGATGTTAGAGGCTCCATCCTTACTGTTATACCTAAAGAAGAAACTAGTATCTGTTTTAATTTCATAAACTCTTGGATAATTTGACCCTCTATAAGCTAGCGAGATTGTAAAAATATAAGATTATTTAATTTCTACTATCTAGTTCAATTCAATGTACGTACGTACATTGAATTTAAAATGTAAGAAAACACCACGGAGTAGATTTTCTTCCTATGGGACATTCTAGCTGGTACTAGTTACAATAGCCAATTCTATACTACAATTTCTATCTTTATATAGTCCTCGTACGCCTGTCTTATAGAAATTTCTTGTTTCATATGTCATATGATAAGGCATTACTTTAAATTGTTTAGTGTAGAGGCTTTAGCAAGTCTAATCCTTTGACGGCTAGCGGCCGGCCCCACTGTACGGTATGTATAAGTGGACCTACGGTACGAATAAGGGTCCCTGCGAATAAGGGCCGCCTAATCATATGATCAAATACTTTGATAGTACTCCGTATGTTGAAACAGTTCGGAAGTATTCAAGCACGAGGTACTTTAACTCCATCATTCTTGTTGCGCTTCCTTTACTTGAGTACTTTTTGCTCTCACTCAGTAACCGGATATAATTTTCCGCAGAGGAACAATAATTTGGGAATCTATCTTCTATGCTTAGTTGACAAATCTATAGGGAAGTTTCGCCTCTTTTAGTTCGGAGTGCATTCCATACCTTTAGCACGAATCAACATGGAGATACTAAGGCTTTCACTGTGTAGTGTGGTTAAAATCTGCGGGCGGTTGGCTTGGTCAGAAACAATACATCGAAAGTTACTCCGTACTCCGTACAGAGCTCTAAACTGTGTATGGTGTAGGCGGTAAGCCTACTTACCGCAGCCATAGTTGGATCTGCGTCGATTTTTGTCCAGACGTGCCAGCGTTGTCGATCGATTTTATTCGATGGTTGTCTTTTCTCGATTCGTTTTCACAATAATAGGTCTTTCATCACTCAGTAAACCCACTGCGATTTGATAAATGCTCGGGAAGCAGAACGCTTGGTCAGAACAAGGCGCTTATCCCACGTTAAGGCTTGCTATCACCACTTAGCTCCTCTATTTTTCAGGAATCTGATATCTTGCGAAGACGATGAAACGCAAGCACCAGGGAGAAGTTACAACAACACACAGGCCCCTACACAGCTTTTTTGGGCCAAGGAACACCGAACAGCAATTTTCTAATCCACATATCGATGATCAGCAGGATAGAGAAACCGGAGATGAGAAAGATGGCAGTGATGATATAATTGAAGACGATTATGATTCTTTTGATGAAATATTCATTCATCATATTGTGAATGATAGAGACACATTGCAAGGCGACAGCCAAGATCATTCACTGAGAAGTTGGCATTATAAAGACCGACCACCACGCTTACCATGGGCACAGCAGTTTCCTCCAAGTAATTTAGACGAATTGGCTGTCCACAAGAAAAAGCTCTCGGATGTTAAGGACTGGCTAATCAGTGCATTTGCGAGGAGGGACCGACAGGTATGTTATTCTAAAAGCTGTCTTTGTGCTGTACCAGGGAGCTCCTGGCACCTTCTATCGATACACGGGCATTTCATTTGCTAACGACAGCAAAGCTACTTGTTCTCCGTGGTCCTGCAGGAAGTGGTAAGACAACTACACTTTCATTATTATCAACGACGTTGGGTTTTCAAATATTGGAATGGAAGAACCCTTCACCGTCAGAATTCGCCACCAAAGCGCATGTATCAATTGCTGCTCGTTTTGATGAATTCCTGGAGCGTGGGAAGGAGTTCCGGGGTCTTGATTTAGATGGGGAGACCAGTTCCTCCGAGGCTAGGGATACTTACAGCAATGCCTACTCTTCACCGCGGCGTGTCGTTCTCATCGAAGAATTCCCAGCGCTTGCAGGCCCATCAACCAGTCTGAACTCGTTCAGACTAACTGTTTTACGGTATCTTGCCATGGTGGCGCAAGATAACCCTTACCATGAGCCTGACACTCTACGAAGCTCTCCAATTGTTATGATAGTGTCAGAGACGCTTCTTGACTCGAGGTCTTTCTCGCCAGATAACTTAACGGCGCACAGGTTGCTAGGCCCAGAACTTTATAACCATCCGAGGACGAGTATTATTGATTTCAATAGCATAGCCCCGACTATCATGTACAAGGCTCTGAAATTGGTTTTAGAAAAGGAGGCCTATCTTTCCAAGCATGAATACTTTCCAAGCTCTGCCATACTGCACGCCATTTCTAAGACAGGGGACATTCGAAGTGCAATTTCATCACTGGAATTTCTTTGCATGAATCATGAAAGATTCAAGAAGCTGGCATGTCCGCCTTCCAAAAGAGGGCTTTCCAAAAGGGCTATAACACCTCTTACACCTCCTGAAAGAGAAACCTTGGAGGCAATAACACAGAGGGGAACAAGTGTCGGGCTGTTTCATGCAATTGGGAAAGTTGTGTACAACAAACGTGTCGATCCAGGATCAACTGGAGGTACTCAAGCTGTCTTGCCCCCAGGGCACTTGAAACACTATGGGCGGCCACAATTATCCCAAGTATGTGTCGATGAACTTGTGGACGAGGCTGGAATCGATAATCAAACCTTCATTAGCGCTCTCCACGAAAACTATGTTCCGTCATGCAACAGTCTATCATTCACAGACTGCCTGGATGGTTGCATTGGCGCCTTGTCAGACAGCGATGTGCTGTCTTCCGACACAAGAGGACAAGGCAGGTTGGGGGGGCAAGCTGTGGGTAGATCTAATGCCGGAGCAGATTCCTTGCGCCAAGAAGATATCAGTTATGAAGTTGCTACTCGAGGTATACTGTTTGCCCTTCCGTACCCCGTGAAGAGGTCAACGTCATCCAAAGACTGCCCAAGCCATACAAAAAGCGCGTATAAAATGTTCTTTCCGGCTTCATTGCGACTGCTTCGTGATATGGAAGAGATACAGGATCTCATATATTTATGGTCAACCAGACTGTTAGACCCATCCAGAATGTCAATTTCGGGCGCCATGGCCAGTGTTGGGGTTGCTTTAGCTGAGGAGAGTACGAGAGCTGAGAGGACCACCGAGTTAGGCAATTGCCGCAGGGAACCAACTGCGGCTGTCACCATGATATCACGCAGTGATCTCATACTTCATCAACTGCCATATTTGGCTCTACTAGCCGGCAACCCAGGACATTTGAAAGAACTCGGGAAAATCACCAGGCTCGGCGGAACAGAATCCCAGAGCAATGCCTCAGACAACGAGGTTGTTGACAATTCGGGCGAGTTGCCTTCAGTGGCATCTAATATCCGGCGGAAGCCTGCTCCGTTAGAGAACCCTTCGCGAATTAGTCGTCGGCGCAACAGCAATACTTTTGGTCCCCGCCTACCGCCAGCTCCTGAAGAGGAGAGGCTTGTTCTGATTGACGATGATATTGTAGATGATTATTGATGACCACTAGTGAGATTTCTTAGCGGCTATTTCTAGATTTACTTTTGGACATCGTGGCTGCAGAAATTTACCTCCATCGACTTTGCTACCCAATTTCAGCATCGCAATAGTAGTTATGGTTTGATAATAATCAAGCGGAATGAAGGGTACGTATACATTAAGCTCCAGTGAAATTGACTGAATGGGAGAAAAGAGGGCGCTGGAGACGTTTCTAGAGGTTAAGTATCAGCTGTTGTGGGATATCTTCTGATAAGAAACCAAGCCGCATTCTTGACTAAGCAATATTCATGAGATCTCTACTCCGTACTCTGTACACCTATATCGAAATCACACCTCGACCAGGGCCCGGTTACATCTTCTACTCTCGCTATAATTTCGTACCTTTCTTGCAACTTTCTTGGACTCGGAATTGTTCTTCCACTACAAGGCAGCCAGCAAATGCATGTCCCAAAGGAGACGATTCATGGACCCAGCTCTATCCTAACGCAAAGGAAAGAATGTTCGGCGGCCAACTTCAAGCTGGAGACTTCGTCAACCTCGGTTGATGAGACTCGTAATGCGCTTTCTCGCAAGACTCCGAACCTGGTAGCGAGCAATGGTGAGGACATAGGTTCTACGAAAGCGGCATATGGACAGCTTGCCAGCATCATAAGTGCTGCGACTCATACAGCACTGCCTAGATGGACAAATATAGTTTTGGTGTTCACTTTGATATTTGGTGGCTGCTGCGCCAATGTAAGTATAGATCCAAGTTCAGCAAACTTCTATTACTGATGTCAAACAACAGGTTTTCGCGCTCGAAGCAATCATTAAGTGAGTTGAATAGAGTGTGCAAGTAGTGGACCGAGGCTGACCTGAACCCAGAGATCAGCCAAGCTCTGGTATCCTATTTCCGTCAAGCCAGCATTGCCAAGCTATCCTCTCTAATATCTTTACTACAGGTCCCTTGATAACATTCGCTCAATTTCTTCTAACCTCGCTCTTAACGGCCCCCGTGTTTCTCTCTTTGTCAGCTGGACCACAGTCACTTTATCTCAGCCCGCGTGCCATTCCACTAAGATCATGGCTAGTCTACACAGCATTTTTTGTTACGGTCAATCTTCTCAACAATTGGGCCTTCGCATACAAGATCTCTGTTCCTCTACACATTATTCTCAGATCTGGAGGCCCAGTAGCTTCTATGGGCATTAGCTTTCTATTCAATGCCAAGAGATACCCGCGAGGTCAGGTCTTTGCAGTACTGATGCTTACTCTGGGTGTTGTCACGGCAGCATTGGCGGACGCTAAGGCTAAAGGCCAGTCTATGAGTATGGAAAACGCATCTGCGGCTACCACTTTAGTCGGCTTCACAGTTCTTGCCTTAGCGATGATTCTCTCGGCTTTCCAGGGAATATATGCCGACAGGCTCTACGAAATGTATGGCAGGGATCACTGGAAAGAAGCTCTGTTCTACTCCCACACGCTATCGTTGCCGCTTTTTTTACCCGCTTATACGCTACTCGTGAGCCAATGGCAAATGCTATTCTCCGCACCCCCCCTCACTTCCAGGCTTCAAACTTCGATCTCGAGTGAAACCGGTCTTTTGGGCCATGCATCCGCCGGCTTTGAAAGCATTGATGTCTCGGAAGAGTCGTGCGGGGCTCGATCTTTAACGCCAATTTTTGGAGGTCTATCTGGGCTGGTGCCCAATCTGATGGACATTTCTCCATTACGGTCAATCGCCACATTTATCCCGATACGCGCGACTTACCTTTTAATCAATGCTATGACACAGTATCTATGCATTCGAGGTGTTCATCTGCTCTCTGCGAAGTCATCCTCACTAACCGTTACTGTCATCCTAAATATTCGGAAGCTCGTATCCCTTCTTCTCTCCATTTACATGTTTGGAAATACTCTCTCCCCAGGCGTGCTTATTGGGGCATTGTTCGTTTTCATAGGTGGTGCCTTGTATGGATTTGAGGGAGCGCGGCCTAGGATGAAGTCTGCCAAAAGAGTATAGGGCTCGTTCCATAACATGTTATAATCATTACCCTCTTTGCGGCAATCTTTGACAACAGAGGTGTTTTCGGCTGAGAAGGGTAGAGACAGAAGTATATTAGAGGCAACTTCCAGAGGTTTCACTAATGTTGCCAATGCACAATCCAGAACTGGTATTAGCTTGGCTCCGAGAATTTAGAGCTACCGGCTCTTGCACAATGGCCTTATTTCTTGGTGTTCACATGAGGCTATTGTGATTTATCATGGCTCATGTAGTAAGCCAAAGTCTAGTATATAGTTACAAAACTAAACAGGGTCTTCTCAACCTTTATCAAAACTGATGGCCAAACTTCGATATCTTGTATGAAAACATGATCCGAAAAAAACCCAATCTGGCCCTTGTTCATGCCTGCAATACACTGAACTTACAAAACTTCGCCAACAATCTTCGCTGCTTCCTTGTATGTATCAAGCAGTCTTTCACACTTCTCTCTCTCTGCCTTGATACCATCATCCTCGTAAAGAAGCTCCGCGAAAAGGTCTTCTTTATAAAGCTCGCTGACGAGTCTATTTTGCACGACGTCTTTGCTGTGATTGACAAGGAGGTGCATGATAGCCTTAGGAACTTGGTCGGCAATAGTTTCCCTCACAATATTAAAATAAGAGGAAATTAACCGGCTAATCAACTCTGTTTCCACCATTTCACGGTCGGAGAGGACCGTCTCAGAATCCTCGTTGGGCTACAATAACAAGTCAGTTTGATGTTTTAAGCTATCAGAGCAGAATGGAGGTAAAATAAACTTACGGCGGCACCGACGTCGCCGGTATATTCTACAGGAGCCGCATACTCCTCGGATGCTATGACAGGGGAACGCATATCCGTCCTGCGAACGCTGTGGCTGATGTTTGCTTCGTTGGGGTTGGTATATTGACGGTTCTGGCTCGAGAGCTGAGGCAACGAGTTGGCAGGTTGCGGGCCATCTTTGCCGAAAAAATAGTTGAGGAAAGAATCACGCGTGGTGTTGGCTGTTCCAAAAGCCGCTTGGGAATTCGCATGAGCACCGTTAAGTGTTGCGGTCACACCACCTTCTTGTCCTTTACCAAACTGAGGTGACATGCTCCTGGCACCCTTCGCAGGTTGACTCCTGACAGGGACGTTGTGTAACCGGGATTCTGACTGTTGTTCGTCTTCATCTTCGGGGGATGCAGGTGAATTTCCATTCAATCCCCCAAGCTCTTTCAGCCGTCTTTTCTCCCGCTTTCTCCGGTCATCAGCTAATGCTGCCCGTCTTTCCTGTTCCTGTTTGTTTTGAATGACAGATGACATAGCTGCTGCTGCACCAAGGAAATTTGGATGATTTGTATTGATATAGGCTCTTTGAATGGAAATGAGAGATTCAACGTATGCTGAGCAGGGACCCAAGCGCTCACGAAGAAGATCTGACACCACCTCTATCAGTTTTGCCTGGAGCCGTGGGAAGCGGAGAAGTTCCTGAGAACCACAGGTGTGACAAATCTTTATGAGCTCCTCATAGACTAGTTCAACACACCTCTGACTAGGAGCTTCCAGCATTTTTATCTGAGGCTTGACAAGCAGGTCAAAAGCCAATTCTGGAACGAAGAGGCTTGGACGCGGACCAGTCGAGTTCCGGATAGCGGTCCTAATATCCGTAACGGTCAAGTTATGCGTAGGATCAATCGTTTCCAGGGAATTGCCGAAAACGGAGTTAAAGATATAATATATTCTCGCCCCTCCACAAAGCTCTTTGGTGGATATTTCAGAAGATGTTCCGTCAATGGAAGATATGAAGGAAGATGCAAAGCGTGTCATGAGTTGCAGAATTAAAGATCCACGATGCTCCTTCCCGCTAAACTGCTTGTTGCCATAGCTTGCAAGTTCTTGCTGCGTTTGACCCATGAGTGTGTTGAGGCGCGCTTTAATATCGGGTAGCCGATCTCGGATATGAGACATTAAGGTTGTATTCAGTGTCTTCGCAAGAAACTGGGTACCGCACCTATTCGCCATGTTCCGATAGGCTGGATGATGTCTGAAGAAGTCGACTTCAGCATGCAAAGCATCGGATAATGACTTTCCAGACTGGATATCTTGTTGCGATCGATTGACAACACCAATGAATCCCAGCTTCAGAGGGTAAACTCGTCCAGAAAGGATATCCATAGCATTTGTGCCATGATCCATGAGATCTAGCTTAGTTAGAACTCCAATCGTTCTTCGGCCCATTGCATCCACTTGACGAGCGAGCTTCAGGGCTTCGGAATTGACAAGATCAACGTTGGCAGGAGAAACTGCTAAGATGATACTGTTCGGCTTCGCTATATATTCGAGTATTAGGGCCCGAGTCTGCTTTTCAATATCGGACGGTTGGTCCCCAATCGGCACTTTCGTCAACCCTGGCAAGTCAACCATAGTAAGATTGAGTACATGGGGTGAAAATATCTTGAGATTGATGGGTTGTCTGTTGATTCCTTTATTGCTCCCGGCTATCCTTGCAGTTTCCGCTTCGATCTCCTGCTTTACCAAAGCAAAGTCTTCGAATTTGCGGCCGGGAAGATGATGAAACTCTGCCCATTCATACTGCCCCGCTACACTTGCGGCTGTGTGAGGTATATGGATTTCATCACCTTCAGGCCTGTCGTGTCGTTCACTTGGAATATTTATGAGTTGTAAGATCAATGGGCGTCTTGTGACTATACCACTTCCTCTCGGTAAGAAGTCTCTGCCAACGATGTTCTCTAGTACGGACGATTTGCCGGATGACTGAGACCCCACGACAACCTGCGCAGCTGATTAGACCGTAGACATTGACGGGGGCATGTCGGGCGAATTTTCTTAGATGAACTTACAATCTGCGGCAGGTCAAGGGAGTCATTCCCAATCGTATTGAAAACGAGATCTTGGAGCTTGTTAACAGTCACAAGCAAATCTTCACTAAGGGCCGTCATCCTTAAATAGCGTCTAACAATCCAGTCCCCCGGTGTTCTGCTAGTTGTAGAGACACAAAAAAAAAACTGCGGGAAAAGAATAGTAACCCGTTAGATAGAACGTGTATGTCTTGTTGAAATCAACAAAGATTGAGTGGGCCCACCTTCGGTTAATGTATTGAGGAAGAAGTATCACAGTTTCTAATCCATGCAGCGCCCTTTATCCTCTATCGTACTTTCCAGAGACGACTGCTACGGACTTACTCCATGTGTTAAGAGCACGGGATCATGTGATTCTTACTAAGGAATTGCGGCCCCGACACTGACCGTCCGTCCGTCCGACTCGCCCTCTCAACCTAGCCTCCCAAGCGCGTACAGCTACATATCTAATAGTGTTTATTGTAGACTGTAAATAGTATGACATGTATATCACTTCGTTGAAGAGGAAGAGGGGGAAAAAAGAGACAATTACTATTATCTTGTTCTAAGATAATATCAATTAAAGATAAATTTAGAAAGGAGCTCATCAAATTTCCTACATTATAGCCAGTTTCAGACAAGAGTAAACACGTGCATGCTGAGTTAGTTACAAAACGTCACGACCGAGTACAAACCCTGTTCAAACGAGTACAGCTATCCATTCACGGGCATACACAAGTTCTTGGCCTTCTGCTTCACATGTCTTCATGAGCGGCTGATAGATATAAGGGGTTATTTTGCGCCGTTTTTTTGTACAAACTATTGGCCATCGTGCTGCACATTTTGGTCAATTTGCGAGTTGTACATAGTTTGCTGGGAAAAGTCCCTTCTTTCCAAGGTATTCACCAAGCCACCAATCGTCGTCGGGAAATTCCTGAAAAACGTGGGTAATGGCCCAGATGGTTAGCGGTGACGTATAAAATGCAAGCAAAAAGAGATAAAAAATAAAAGGAAAGAGAAGAAAATAGACTAGGTAAAAGGATTGAAGTGGAAAAGACAATCGAATATTTATTGGCGCTTAAAAGGGGAAGGGGGAAAGGCAGGACCAAGGAGCACAAGCTGTGACTTACAACATTCGTTATCTCAGCCCCCTCCGGAAAGCTGAGTTCATTGTCTTCTGCGGCTTCGTAGTCGTACAACGCCGTCGCAGTCGACTCATTGACTGGAGCCGGAGCCGGAGCCGGGGCCGGAGATTCAATGACCCTCGTAACAGGCACTGGGGAATTGATTTCGGCCTTATTGTCCTTGTCGTCCGACACGTCCTGAGTCTGGTGATCATTTGCAACGACCTCGACATAATTACTTGGGAAGAGACCTCTATCCCCCTGAGCATTGGACCCCAGCCACCAGTCTTGATCGACCATTTCGATGTTAGTCACATACTCGCCTTCCCTGAGTTCTATCTCGTTATCTTCCGCTTTCTCATAGTCATATTGCACAATAGCTTGGATTTCCTTCTCCTGAAGTTGATTGCTAATAGTAGCTTCGGCGGTTGCGCGTCCAATGTCGTGTTTAACATCTTCAACGTCCTCTTCTTTTGGTACTACCTGTTGGAGGCTCTCAAGGGGAATAACCTGTGGTGGGGAGCGTTGTTCATCATGAACATCAGTAAGCCCATTCCCAACCGGAACAGCAACACGTATGGGCGAAGTCTCGCGGGCAGGCGTCGGTGGGGTTGGAGACCGAGGCTGTTGCGGCGGGGTGGGAAGTGATTGATGAGCCAGAGACTCGTGAGAAGATCCCAAGTCCAGAAGGCCAGCCTTGGGACTAGCCTCTGGTGCAGCATGGCCATTGTCCAGAACAGTATCTTGTACTAGGGGGGAATCTGAAGAAAACTCTTGGAAGGATTGATCCCTAATAGCACTGTCATTTTGTGAATTCCCGGTATCCGATTGAGGCGACCCAATTGAGACAGGATCCGATGCCCGATTCGTCTGAGAAACGTCACTGCTGAATGACTTGCCAGTATGTGTCGTCTGAACCGGAGCCCAGGTTTTGCCGTTGTATGAACTCTTCCAGTCCCCTTTCTCGCTCTCTTGGCCTTGGGCAATCGTATCGGTGTTAGATGAAGGTGACAATATAGAAATGGTATCCTGCCCTCGTTCTCTTGCTTTCCGCTCTGCCCAAAGCTGCGCAGGTGTCTTCCCACCCTCGTCAGCAAATGTGCGGCTTGCACTCCCAATTTGGGCTGGAGCGGGATTCAGCTTTGAAGTCGGAACACTAGGCAGGGGTGGCTTTGTCCCCGCGAACACCGAATTACCACCGAACTTGTTTGATATCTTCGGCTTCGGTAAGCTCGTCAGACGCTCTGGGTTGCCAGGAGAGGTTATATGCTTGATTTGCTCTTGGGAGTAAGTAGTACCACGATCATTGCTCACCGAAGAACCACTGAGATTCTGTGCTTTGGAACGAATTGCAGCGATGTCGACTTTCCCGACAGGTTCATACGCGCCTCTCACAGGCTCAGGCCGATCATCGCGAATATTGCCCGCTTCATGTGCCTGTTTCCTTATTGCTGCAATATCTACCTTCCCAACAGGTTGGTAGCCACCCTTAACAATATCACCACGATCCTCGGGGGTATGGTCGACACCAGTGTTTGCCGTAACGTTTGATTCCGACCTAAGTTTCTGAATATTCACCTTCGTAGGTTTATAGGCTGGCTGGACTTTTTCTAGCTCTGTCCTGGTAACTGGTGGTGCATCGGGGCCCCACCCATCGTTGTCACCATCTTTCTGGATCCGCCGCTCTGGACTTGTTGCTCCTGCGCTGGTATCAATGCCAGCGGTTCGACTAGGTGTGAAAACAGGCTTCGTGGATACTGGTGGTTTAGGTGTCAGAGAAGATTGTGAAGTTGTGCCTGAAGTGTACTTGGCGCCAGATGCATCGCCGACTTTCTGTATGATTCCCTCGGCCGTTAGGTCTCCCTCTGAGCGTGCAGTTATTTGCACGTGATATCCCTATTAGACTTGTGAGTTAGACATGCTGTATGCACATGTTCAGGTGCTAACTAACATGCAGGAACTTCGAGACAGCGGACAGGTGACTGGTAAAATATCCCTTTGTCCGCTCCGGGACGCCCTCCCCGCACCAGGCGATGAGAACATTCTTTGGGAGCCCAGTATTGGGGTCTACAACCTTGATATAAGCGAACTGTATTTTCCCTTCGGAAAATTCATCGATAAGATCCACCAATTCGCCGGCTTTGAGACATGTGGTTAGTGATGATGAGTGGCATTTTATGAGAGAGCAACAGACCTCCGGTGTCATGAACCTTCAAGATGCTCTCCTTGTTGCCACTATCTTTCTGGAATGCATTTACCAGAGGGGTAGAAACGGAGAAGATTGCCCATTGCCCATAAGTAGGGGAACCGGTACCAGCACTCGGAAAAGACGAGTTGATCACATTTTGATAGCTCTTTGATATAGAAGGTCCATTAGCTGATAAATTTAGGGACGCCATTCTTATCAGCTTGTTTATCACGAAAGCAACTTTTGTGACGCGGGTGCAAAATACTATAATAGGGTATTTTCTGTTAGATGCTATGTGAAAAGAAGCGGTAGAACACGTACCGCTGCTATAAAATAGCTGGCTTGGATAGTGATACCTTTCTTGAATAAAGTCTGACTGTGTTTATTTGAAAGACGACAGTATAGTGTTGGTACTTCAGTAGAATCAGGGGTGGTTGTGTCTGCCTAGGGGATGTGTCCAGACTAGCAGGATACGTCACACTCCACGGATTGCCGGAATTCGGAACAACCGTGAGGCGGTGCACTACTCTTTTAGTACTAGTGTCTACTAGCTCAGGGCCGTGGACGACTTGCGGCCGCCCACAGCCCAAGGCATTATAAAGCGGTGAGAGCTAGTAGAATAAACTAGGTCGCAGGCCACGACCTACGGTCTCGCACACAGCTCAAGGCATTCCGAAGCGCATTTTCTTACTAAAGCAGGCAACAAATCTCTATAAATTACATGAATAATGTGCAAGTTCTGCAAGTTATACAACTTTGGGCCTCACGCAGGGCCAGACTCTTATATAGAGACACGCGGGGCCTCACGCAGGGCCTCACGCAGGGCTAGCAGCGGACGATGTAATAGTAATACAAAGTTGAAGCTACTCAGAAAGGCGAGTAGAAAGAGGGGGGAAAACAAAGTCACGTTACTAGTGTAAAATAAAAGCTAATAAGAAGCTGAATTTATGAATTTTTTGGACCAATGAGAAGCGAACGGGCTAGCAACAGACCTAGTAGGAGCAAACCTAGAGTTACTCAGTGCTAGCGCGCTTCGTAAATAACGTTACCCATAAAAAATAAGAACTAATCGGAAGGCCTGAATATAACCTTTATTGACTAATAATAAGAAGTATAACTAGGGGCTGGAAACAGGCCTAGCAGGACTGAACCTAGACTTGCTCAGCGCTAGCGCGCTTGACAAACAAAATTGGGATATCAACCTGTGTACGCCGTACGGAGTGCTGCATACTAAAAGATAATAAATAATACACGTGGTTACAGCTCGGCTAGACTCGTTTTTTAGGTCTGATGACTTGAAACTGTTGATTACACAAAAATACAGCCCTGTGATTGTCAAGGTGCGGGCAGGCAGGGGTGGTAGGATAGCGGGTTCTGGCGGGCGGGCAGGGTTCGGATAATAATAATGACTAGGATTCTAACTGGATGCTGAGCTGGTTACTGGTCAAGCTATATATAGATGGATAGACAAGATGTAGCTTGAGGCTACGGACAGGATTCAGGGGACAGATAGCTTTTAACTATAATAGTGGTCACGTGTTAGGTGGTAAGACTCAGTAGTATTTCTTTCTTCCTGGTTTAGAAGATTATACTGTAATAATACTTTTTTTTCTCTTTAAGCTAAGCTCCTGTAAGGCGAAGGTCGGGATTTATATGTCACGGTGCCTGCCTGCCTGCCTGCCTTGTGAAAGGAGATCACGTGATCTCGGACCTAGCCACCTAGTCACCTCCTCCTCGCGTAGTTAGCTAGGCAACATATACACAATATTATCAATATTACTGTCACAGGTTATGAGCCCTCATAGTAATGAATTATTAAATACTTATTTTTCTTATTATTTTTTTATTATTTT
Source organism: Aspergillus ibericus CBS 121593 (assembly GCF_003184845.1). Lineage (NCBI taxonomy): Eukaryota > Fungi > Ascomycota > Eurotiomycetes > Eurotiales > Aspergillaceae > Aspergillus > Aspergillus ibericus. The sequence goes on from NW_020292115.1 coordinate 195,911, forward strand.
TATATATTATTTATTAAATAGCATTCTCCTTAAGGCTTTTTACGCCTTAAATTGCTACTATATATAGTTTCGCGGGTAAGAAAGCCTCCATAATAATCTACTTAACTTAGTATCTAGACTTAGTATCTACTAACTAATTAAATCTTTTACCACGTGAGTGACGTGGCTGAATGCTTATAATAATACTATTTAAAGATCTATTCAATATTAATGTTTCTAAAGTTATTTCTAAGTTTAAAGACTAGGCTAACTGGTTATTATAGTAAAGAAATTTATAAAACTATTTATACTCGTGTAATCCAGACATATGGAAGCTACTCTAAAATAAATATATTTTTTTAAAAGAACTAGTTCTTTATTCTGAGAATAAAGATAAAAATATATATATATTAACTATCTATACTAGTAATGGTAGTACTCTACCTACTTAACAAGAACTAGAATATAGTATTAAATAAGTTAAATAATATAATTATACTTTACTTACTATATATAACTCCGACTGTAGGAAGTGGAAGTAGTTAAATTATTTTATATTTATAATTTTTAATATTATATGTGAAGCTAGTCCCGTAGTATATTTCTAGAATTATAACTCTATACTAGAAGTGTATATTTTTCTCTAAGAAATATATAAAATTTTTAATTTTACTATGATTATCTATTTATATAATAAATAGGTATTTATTTACTATAATAATATAAATAATTAAGAAATTTTTTTTATATACTACGCGGACGCCTTTAATAAGCTTTATAATATTAAAATTATTAATAATTATACTAAATTTCTATAATTTTTTATAGTAATTTAGGATATACTTACCTTATAGTTATTTATTATAAATTAGTATATAATATTAATAAAAGATATAATCTTATTATATATATATATTTAATTTATATAGTTTAAATATATATATAAGAATCAGTTCTCTTAGCTAACTATATATATAGTTAATAATAAATCTTAGAATAATATCAAGAATACTAATAATAATATTTAAAATAGTAATTATAGTAGTTATAGCTATAGATATAAATATAATTATAAATATAATAATATCCATAATTATAGTAAAGATTAAATAAATATCTCTATATAATATAAAAGAGAATAACTTAATACTGCTAATAAAAATACTATATAATATATTTTCTATAAATACTATAAAAATTACTTTCTAAGTAAGTACTTATTAAATCTAAATAAGAAAATAACTATAAATATTTAAATTAATATAATTATTATATCTACTTTATTTATACTACTATTAGAAACACTATTAGCTAATATAATTAATATTAATTTTAATTTTCTTAATACTTATACTATATTAGTTTACTTTAATATTATTATTATAACTTAAGAAAATTAATATTTAAATTACTTACATAATTAGATACTTAATTCTAGAACTATTAAAATAATAATTTATTTAAAATATTATTTTATATTTTTTATTTCCTACATATATATAACTAAAATTACTACTAATGAGATCTTTCAGACTATTAGTTATAATATTATTTTAATTAAATTAGTGGATAAGCAGAATAAATTTTATAGATTTTTAAAGATTAATTATATTTAGTACGCGCTAGTATTTTTATATAATCTTATTTTATATAAATAACTAGTATACTAGAGTATTTATATATATATTAAAATTAAAAAGACCACTAGTTTTATTTAATATAGTAAGTAAATTAGCTTTACTATTATTAAAGATATTTAATATTTTTTATATATAACCAGTACTATAAACTGTAAGATAATTTAAAATCTATATTTTTATAATATTTTAATATATTTATTATTCTCTAATTTTATTATTAATATTATTAAAAAAATAATTTTTTTATTAATTTTAATTTATTTTACGTACTACTGTACGGCTCATATCTCTAAATAAAAAATTTATAATTCTATTAAATATATTATTAACTTTGATATTAAAAAAGATATTTTATTAATATCTTATAAGTCTTATCTCTATAAAAAGAATTAAATATTACTTATCTTCTATATTAAATCTTATAATCTTAATCTATATATTAGAGATCTTATTTATATAGATATCTATAGACTGTTATTTATATATAATTAAATTAATATAGATTATTTTATTATTTTTACTAATTATATTTTTTAATATTATTAGGTGTTCTGGTTCAAGAAATATAATAAAATATATAATAAATTTATTATTTTATAGAATTATCTTAAATACCAGCTAAACATCAATGTTAAATATATTTATAATAATAATATATTTAAATATTAACTACTTATAGCCTACTATCAAGAATAAAATATTATTTAAAATTTTATTCTATATTATTACTCAAATCTTAATTTTATTACTGAGATTAAGAACTATTATCTAGTTAAATCTTATATATTAATTATAGTGGATAGCTAGTTACCTTATTTCCTATAAGATTATATTATTCTTATAGTTAATTATATATAAAATAGACTTATATATAGTACTATTAGAAAGACTCCCTATAAAATCCTATACAGAGTATAATTAAATATTTTATAATAAAAAACCCTTAGCTACTACTGCTAGTATCTTACTTTTAAAAAAATTTATAATAAATTTAAGAATTATATATAAGAAAATTATTTTATTAAATACTCTAAATTAGTTTACAAGATCTATAATATTTAAACTTGTTAAATTATATATACTTATAATATTATTTTTAATAAAAAACCTATTTTATAATTATTATTAATAATATTTATATATAATTTTAATTCCGCATGTTATAGTAAAATTAATATAGAAACTTTAGTCTAGAAAGATCCTTATTATTAATTATTATTTAATATATCTTCTTAATATTAGTAGTTTATTTTTATTTTTTTTTTAATTATTTTATTATAGATGAGTAGGATAGCAGTAAAGAGCTAGACTAGCTATTAAAATATAAATAAACTAATATACTTCTACTTTTATTTATATTTAATAATATTATCTGTAACGCTACACCTAAATTAATAATTATTATTAAAAATAATAAATCTAGAGACTAACTAGCTATTACAGATCTTTTAATTATTAATATCTTCTATATAGAACTTACTATTTCGAATATAAAACCATCACTAGTGATTAAATAATTTCTATATTATTTTATATATATTTATAAGCTTTTACGCGCCCTTCTCAAGTCTTTAAAATTATATATTATTAATATAAATAATGATTTAGATATACATATTAATATTTTTTATAAATTATTTATTAATAACTATCTTATTAGTACTTTATTTTTAGAAATTATAATTATATAGCGTCCAACTAACCTGCAGACTAGGGAAGGTATTTTTATTAAAAAATTAATATTTTAAAATATTAGTTATATCTCTATTTTATATACTAATACTATAGTTTATACTAAAATATCTAAATAACACGAAGCAATGTATCGCGAGATATAAAAATAAATTAAATAAAATATTTTTTATATAGTTCTATATTCTTATAATATGTGTTTTTTTCTACTTAAATAAATATTTAAAATTAAATATAATAATATTTATAAGATCTATCTTATTATTAAAGACTTCCGGCAGCGTGCTGGTAAAGACTATTAAATTAAAAAAATATATATAATTATTTTTAAAAGTATTAACTTTAAAACTTTTATTACTTTAGTTATTAAGTTTTATTAGATCTTATATTATCTTAATATTATTATAGTCTTTTTCAATGCTGAATTATATGAATTAATATATATTAAATTACTAAATAATTTCTAGGAAAATAGTATGTGTGGTAAATTTCTTAAATTATTATATAATTTAAAATAAATATTATATAAGTAGTATAATATGTTTCATAACTTTTTAATAGTTAATAACTTTAAATATTTATATATAGATTATTCCGTGTTCATAGAAAAGAGTCTTTTTATACTTATTTATATTAATAATATTCTCTTATTCATGCTGGATAGTACTATAGTTAATACCTTTAAAATATTATTTACTAAATTTATTAAATTTATTAATAATAGTTCCTATACTTATTTTTTAGGTCTTGATATTATACAAGTAGATAAAAGTATTTATCTCTCACAGAAATTATATATATAAAACTATTTAAAATACTTTAATCTCTTTATTTGTAAGACTTCTCCTATACTATATAACTATAAAAATTTTTTATCAAAGTATAATAGAACAATAGATCTTGATAATATCAAAGTATATTAGAAATATAATAATATATTTATTTAGATTATAGTTAACACATATCCTAATATTATATATATAATAAGTAAGTTATTATTCTTTATAAATAATCCTACTAAGCTATATTTTTAGGTAATAAATCTTATCTAATATTATTTTACTAGTTTTTTTAACTACTGCCCCTTCTACCGTTGTAATAAATTTAGATTTATTAATTTTTATAATATTAATTAGACTAGTCCTTATTCTTTTAACATAATATTAATCTCTAGTTATATATTCTAACTTGCTGGAAGGCTTATTTTATAAAATTTAAAAAAATAAATTATTATTATATTATTTTTAACTAAAAGTAAGTATATCACGTAAATAATAATAATATAGAAATTAATCTAATTCTAATTACTATTTACTAAATTAGATATTTAGTATTTTAAAACTATATTTATTTTAATAACTTATCCTATAGTTATTTATGTAGATAACTAGTCTATTATTACTCTAACTAAAAATCCTAAGTTCTATATCTATATGAAGTATATCTCTATTAAATAGCATTTTATATATCATGAAATACATATAAAAAATATTAAATTTATTTATATTAATATAACTAAATAAGTAACTAATAGCCTTATTAAGCTATTTAAATATCTTACTTACTTCTATTTTATCAAGTAATTTAATATAGTAAATTATATCTAAAATCTTATTTAATATTTCTATATCTACATATTTTTTACTTCTTATTTAAGAAATGTGAACAATCTCATATCTTTTTTCTTTTATACGTAACATTGCTGACTACGTCCTCGCTCATGGAGAATGTGAAAGGAGATCACATGATCTCAGACCTAGCCACCCAGTCACCTCCTCCTCGCGTAGTTAGCTAGGCAACACACACAATATCATCAATATTGCTGTCACACTACCACTCCTGCCTGCCCGCACCTTGACACTATCCCAAGTATTTATATTTTTTTAATATTATTATTAAACAATTTTCTATTAAGAAGCAGCTTTAAAAAACTAATTTAATAATTATATTTATTATATTAAATTTTAATAATTAAAAAATTATTATATATAATATTTAATACCAGCTGTTAAATATTACGTGTTATAGATAAAAATTAAATAAAAATTTATCATTTATCTCTATATCTTTTAAAGTATTTAAAGTTTATTATAGGATTTAATAGTTAAGAAAATAAATCAAGAATAATTATTTACTATATGTATATAATTTTAAAAAAATATTATTATAAAAAAATACTTTATTTCTAATTATTTAGTAAATTTATTTTTTAATAATATTTAATCTATTTTAACTGAAGATCTATAATCTCTAAATAAATTTTATTAAATATATTATTTAATTCACTAGCTTATATTACTATTAATATTATAATATATTTATTTATTTAATTATAATATATATTTTATATAACGTCCTGGTATATATTTATTTAATATATATTATATTTTTTTATTTTCAAAAAATTAAAATATATAATTAATTTTTATTATAACTTACGCGGCCTACGCACGTTAAAATTATTTTATATATATTATTATTATAGATTAGATTAATATTATTTTCTAATTTATTTTCTATATTAAAATTCTTATATTACTAGATAAATTTAAAGATTTTATAAATATTTTTTTATTTAAAAAACTTAAAAAAAAATTTCTATTATAAATATAACTATATTATTATTCTAGAAAAGGACAAGATTCTTTAATTTAATTTTATATATAATGTCACAGTGCAACCTCCCAAGCCGGAAGGAGAGGAATACTGTTAAGCCTCACCACCCAGCGCGTGGCCCTAGACATGGTTAAAAGCCACCTGTCCCCTGAACTCCATCCGTAGCCTCAAGCTACGTCTTATCTATTAGCCTATATATAGCCTGACTAGTAGCCAGCCTGATATTCAGTTAGAACTTTAGTTATTATTATTATTAGGACTCTATTTATTACTAGAACTTATTATTTTATTATCTTTATTTATTTATATTTTAACACTACATAGCTCCTTTTTTAAAATAGTAGGCTTATAAAATAACTACTATTCTATAATCTCTAATAAATCCTAATAAACTAGATGAATTAGTCTAATATATTTCTATATACTCTAAAGAATAGTATAATTATTATAAATAAATCTTTACTTTTATAGTAAAGATTGCTGGTAAATAAGACTATTTATAATAAGACTTTAATATATAAGATGTAATAACTGTGTACTAGACTTAATAAATTATAAAAATTAATTACTAGCTAGTTAGTATTTTAATTATAAAAAAAATTATTATTAAAAAAAAGAATTAAGCTTTGGTTAAGAATATTAAAGCTATATAAATTATTATACTAGTAATTAATATTTTTATTTTTACTTTTCTTTCTAAATAACTATCTAATCTTAATAAGATTAAAAATAATTATTTAGATTTAGACTACTTTATCTTCTAAATTAAAATAAAAATAAATATTAATTATAATTATTATACTACTATCTTTACTTATAAAGCCTATGTAACTAGCTAATTAAATAAAATTTCTTATATTTAAATCTATTTTTTTATAGAAAATAGTAATTACATCTTAAAAATTTTATAGATATTTTAAATATATTTAAATATATTTTTAGGAACTCTAATTTCGCCTATAATATTTAATAAAAATTATACTATCTATAATAAGAAAACTATAAATTTACTATATACTTTACTAAATTTAAAAGATTTATTTATAAAATTTATTTATATTTTAATTCTCTAATAACCGCCCTTAAGAATAGTATTAATTAAGAATTTAATACTATATTTTTAAATAATATATTTCTAGAAAAAAATTATTATAATCTAGTTTAATTCTTACAGAATCTGGACAACCACTAATTAAGATATAAATCTAATTTTTAAAATTATTTATAGAGATTAACTAGCACTTAATATATTATATCTATAATTATTAAAAAAAGTCCTGTGGAAGCTTTCTATAGAAACTTCTAATTAAAAATTAATTATTTTAAATTATAATCTTATAAATTTATTATTTATTATCTTTTTTTACATCCTAAGACTATCCAGAGAAAGAGAAGAGAATATTTTTATTATAATTCTAATTAATATCTAATCTATAATTACTTTAAGTCTAATATCTTAGTTTAATAAATTAGTTATATATTTTATCTATTTTTACTAAAATAAATCTAGTTTTTTTCTTATTATTAATCACTGCTTGCGCGGGTTAAATTATTAATAAAAAAAATTTAAATTTATTTAATATAGGATCTTTTATACCAATCCTATAATTAAAAAAAATAATATTATTAGAATAATTATACTTTTTTAACTCCAGCGAGTAATTAAAAAGATTATATTTAATTTAAATTATTATTAAAAAAGTATTATTCTGTATATTTATATTTTTTTAATATTATTATTAAAATATTTCTTATTAAAAAAAAACTCTAAAAAATTAATTTATTAATTATATTTATTATATTAAACTCTAATAACCAGAGAATTATTATATATATAATATTTAATACTAGCTATTTAATATTGCGTATTATAAATAAAAGCTAAATAAAAATTTATTATTTATTTTTATACTTTCTAAAATATTTAAAATCTATTATAAGATTTAACAACTAAAAAAATAAATTAGAAATAATTATTTATTATATTTATATAATCCTAAAGATTTATAACTATATAGAAAAAAATACTTTATTTCTAATTATCTAGTTAGTTTATTTTTTAATTATATTTAATCTTTTTTAACTAAAAATCTATAATCCTTAAATAGGTTTTATTAAATATATTATTTAATTTATTAGTTTATATTATTACTAGTATTATAACATATTTATTTATCTAATTAAAATTTATATTTTATATAATATTCTAATATATACTTATTTAATATATATCATATCTTTTCTATCTTTAAAGTATTAAGATATATAATTAGTCTTTATTATAGCTTATATAGCTTATGCACGCTAAAATTACCTAATATATATTATTATTATAAATTAAATTAATATTATTTTATAATTTATTCTTAGTACTAGAGATCTTATATTACTAGATAAATTTAAGGATTTTATAAATATTTTCTTATTTAAAGAAGCAGAAAAGTTTTTTTTTATTATAACTATAACTATACTATTACTCCAGAAAAGAAAAAGATTTTTTTATTTAATTTTTTATATAGTATGTCCTGGGATGAACTATAAACTTTTTATAAATAATTATTTAAAAATTTTAAAAAAAATTTATTTATTTAAATTTATTATTTACTACGTTATTAGTCTTATTTATTAAAAAACCTAGAAAAGGACTTAGATTCTATATTAACTACTATATTTTAAATATAATCTTTATTAAAGATCACTACCCGCTTCCACTTGTGAAAAAATCTTAAATAATCTAAAAAAATATATTATTTTACTAAAATTAATATTATTAATATTTTTAATAATATTTAAATTATTAAAGAATAGAAGTAGCTAATAGTATTCTATACTTATTTTAATTTATATAAATCACTAGTAATATTCTTTAAGTTAATAAAAATTTTAACTATCTTCTAATATTATATTAATAATATATTCTAAGACTATCTAAATATCTTTTATATAGTATATCTAGATAATATTCTAATCTATAGTTATATTTAAATAAAATATATAAAGCATATCTAGCTAGTCCTTATAAAACTATATAAGACTAGATTTTTTATTAAAATATTAAAATATGAGTTTATTATCCTAGAGACTAAGTTTCTAGATTTAATTATAAACCGTGAGAAATTCTATATAAATTTAAAAAATTAAAATTATTACTAAATAATTTACTATAGCTTGTGTAATAGATATGTAAATTTTTTTAAAATTTAATAATTTTTATTATTATTTTATTTATAATTTTTTAAAATTTATTACTTTTTTAATATAACTTATTAAAAAAGATATCTTTTTTATCTAGATTTTTATATATTAGAATATTTAAAACTATTTAAAAATTTTTTATAAAAATTCTAATACTCCAACTATTTAATTAAACCTAGAAAATAATATTAAAAATTAATATTTTAAATTATATTTCTACTGGAGTTTTATTCTAGTATAATAAAAATAAATTATTATATTTTATAATCTTTTTTTCTAAGAAATACTCTCCAATAAAATATAATTATAAAATCTATGATAAGAAGCTACTTGTGATTATCTATTATTTTAAAAAATAATATCTAAAATTTAAAAAAATTTTATTTCTAATCTAGATTATTACTGAATACTGTAATTTAGAGTATTTTATATTAATTAAATTTTTAAACTGCTATTAAATCCGATAGTTAGAATTTTTATTTTATTTTAATTTTAGAATTACGTACTATCCTGGATATTATAGAACTAAATCTAATAATTTAATTAAAAGATTAAAAGATCTTTTAAAAAAGGAATAAATAATTACTATACTAGAACCAGACTATATTAAAATAAGAAAACTTAGATTCTATTTACTTATTTATTTAGATTAAGAAAGACTTTAAATCTAAAATAATTAAAAAATCCTAGATTTAATGAATACAAAATATTCTTAAATTTTAAATAATTATTTATTTAAACTAAGGAAGACCCCGAACCTAGAATTATTAAAAAAATCTTAAATTTAATAAATACAGAATATTTCTAGACTCTAAATAACTATCTATATAAAAAAAATCTAAAAAAAATTTTTAAGAACACCCTAGCCCTAATAATCTAATCTTAAAATAATATTATCTTTAAAAATAAATAAGACTTACTACTACTATTAGAAATCTGAGATACCTTATAAAATATATATAAGAAAGATAAATAAGTATAAAATATATTAAAAATATTAATAATTAATAAAAATTACTATTCAGACACCTTTCTAATCTCTTATAAAAAAAAGATTTATTATTTTATAAATATTATCTCTAGATCCCTAACCACGATAAATTAAAAATTAAATTAATTTAATTAATATATAATAAATTATCCTCAGGATATCCTAAGAGATTTTATATATATAAATTTTTAATTAAAATATTATTAATCCAATCTCTACTACTATATAAAATAATAGATAAAAAACTATTATATTTATTATTATATTACTCTATTCTAAAAAATTAAATAAGATATTTTAAAACCCCTGCTAGTTTCTAAGTATGTCTAGTAAAATATATCTATAAATTTTATTATATATTTATTTAAGAATTAAAAATATAATATTATACTGGTAATTATTAATAAATTTACTAAAATAAAATATTTATTATTTTATAACTTTACTGCTAATACTGCTAGAGTAGTTATAATATATATATAGTATATATATGTGATAGAATAGTCTAGATAAAGGTCTTATCTTATCAGTATCAGCCTGACTAATATTCTAGTCCTGTAGTAGTCTAGCCAGTATAATCTAGATTTCTAGAGTAATGTACTAGAATAGTTATAGAAATTATAAAATTATTAGTAATAGTTTGGAACCTCCTCACCTATTATAAAATAATATTTTTTAATATTAAGTTACTGATTCTACAAGAATTAGTCTATCTTGTAGATATAGGCTATATTATTATTACGAGTGGAATCCTATACGTTTAGTGGCCAGTTCCTTACCTAGTTAACAGGCCTTCTACCCTAACAAGTAGATCCTATCACAATATAAAAGCTATATAGTCTTTTTTATTTTATAGTCTCTAATTAAAGCCTCCAGTTTGTGGCTAAATTCTAGAAGTATTAAATCTAATATCTAGATATTACTAGCTAACTATTAACTACTTATTATCCTGAGACTGATAGCTAGATAGAATAGATAAATATTATATTAGAATAGTATCTCCATACCTATATGAACTATTTATAAGATAATTAAAATATCTAGCTTCTTCTAGTTAAATTTATTTTAAATATTATATATTCTGTTGGCTGGAGTCTTACCCTGAGTTTGCTGGTACTTAGTCTACTGTACAGTCTACTAAGTGCCTGCAGGTATCTTTTAGTCGAGCGGTCAGACTTTCTGTTATATTCTAATACTATTAAGATTATATTATTTTTTACTAACTATAGCTTCTATCTATAAATAGGATTTAAATCTGTATCTATCCCTAATTAATCTATTACTAGAGATGCGGAGTAATTTACTATAAAAATATATATTATTATAAAATTTATAAGAGTTAAGATAGCTATAGCCTAAACTAGATATATAGAATAAGTTAATAAGAGATACTATTTTAGCTAGAGATTCTAAAAAAATTAGAAAGTCTAATTAAATATTTAATTTATTAAAATCCTATAATCTAGTAAGAAACTTGACTGGAATATCTTTAATCTATATCTAATTAAAAAAATTATTAATTTTTATATATACTGCCTGAAACTCCCGCTAAATATAAAAATCTATCTAATATCTAATATAAGCTTACTTATTTTTATTAATAATAATTTATTATTAGAATAATACCAGTTTCTTTCTTTTTATATCAAAATCAACGGACTCAAGGAATGGGAAATTAAAAATATATTAGATTTTTTTAGTATTATTAGGAATAAGATTATTCCTAACTAATATATCTTATTAAATAGATAAAATATATTAATCTTATTATTGAATCTATGGAATACTTAAAAAATATTTATTAAATTATTAAAAATTTTTATTATTATTATTTATATTAATCCTGATCTTTATCTTACAGGAGTTTAGCTTAAAAAGAAAAAAATACTATTATAGTATAATCTTCTAAATTAAAAGAAAAAAAATATTATTAAATCTTACTATCTAACGCGTGGTCTTAAATATAGTTAAAAGCTATTTATTCCTTGAATCCTGTCTGTAGCCTTGAATTATATCTTATCTATTAGTCTATATATAGCCTGACTAGTACCTAGCCTGATATTTAGTTAGAACTCTAGCTGTTGTTATTACTAGGATCCTGTTTACTACTAGAACCTATTATTCTACCATCTCTGCCTGCCCGCACCTTGACATATAATAGATTCTAGAATAAATTATAGACTTTTATAAATAATTACTTAAAAATTTAAAGAAAGATTTTATTTATTTAAATTTATTATCCATTATCTTACTAGTTTTATTTATTAAAAAGTCTAGAAAAAGATTTAGATTTTATATAATTATTATATTTTAAATATAATTTTTATAAAAGATTATTACTTACTCCTGTTTATAAAAGAAATTTTAAATAATTTAAAAAAATATATTATTTAATTAAAATTAATATTATTAATATTTTTAATAACATCTAAATTATTAAAGAATAGAAATAATTAATAGTATTCAATATCTATTTTAGTCTATATAAATTATTAGTAATATTTTTTGGTTAATAAAAATTTTAACTATTTTTTAATATTATATTAATAATATATTTTAAGATTATCTAGATATCTTCTATATAATATATCTGGATAATATTCTAATCTATAATTATATTTAAATAAAGTATATAAAATATATCTTGTTAATTCTTATAAAACTATATAAGGCCAGACTTTTTACGAAAATATTAAAAAATAAGTTTATTATTTTTAAGACTAAGTTTATAGACTTAATTATATTATTATAGACCGCGATAAATTCTCTATAAATCTAGAAAAGATTAAGACTATTATTAAATAATTTATTCATTTCTAGTCTGTGATAGATATATAAGTTTTTTTAAAATCTAATAATTTTTATTATGATTTTATTTATTAATTTGTTAAAATTTACTATTTTTTTTATATAATTTAAAAAATATTATTTTATTAAGACTCCTGCAAATTAAAATATTTTAAATTATTTAAAAAATTTTTATAGAAATTTTAATATTTTAGCTATTTAATTAGACCTAGAAAATAATATTAAAAATTATTATTTTAAATTGTATTTCTACTAGAGTTTTATTCTAATATAATAAAAATAAATTAAAATATTTAATAAATTATTTTTAAGGAATACTCCCTTATTAAATATAATTATAAAATTTATAATAAGAAATTACTTATAATTATTTATTATTTTAAAAAATAATATTTTGAATTCAAAGAAATCTTATCTCTAAATTAGATTATTATTAATTATTATAATCTTAAATTTTTTATATTAACTAAATTTCTAAACTGTTATTAAATTTAATAATTAAAATTTTTATTTTATCTTAATTTTAAAATTATATGCTATCCTGGATGCTATAGAATTAAATTTAATAATTTAATTAGAAGATTAAAAGATTTTTTAAAGAAAATAAATAACTATTATATTAAAACTAGACTATACTAAAATAAAAAAATCTAGACATTATTTATTTATTTAGATTAAGAAAGATTTTAAATTTAGAACTATTAAGAAAGATTCTAGATTTAATAAGTATAAAATATTTTTAAATTTTAAATAATTATTTATTTAGATTAAAAATCCTAAACTTAGAATTGTTAAAAAGAACTTAAATTTAATAAATATAGAATACTTCTAAACCCTAAATAATTACTTATATAAGAAGAATCTAAAAAAGACTTTTCTAAGGATATTCTAATTTTAATAATTTAATCTTAAATAAAATTATTTTTAAAAATAGATAAAACTTGTAATTACTACTAGAAATTTAAATTATTTTATAAAATATATATAAAAATATAAATAAATATAAAATATATTAAAAATACTAATAATTAATTAAAATTATTATTTAGATATCTCTCTAGTCTCTTATAAGAGGAAAAAAATTTATTATTTTATAAAAATTATTTTTAAATTTTTTATTATAATAAATTAAAAGCTAAATTAATCTAATTAATATATAATAAATTATTTTTAAAATATCTTAGAAAATCTTATATATATAAATTTCTAGTTTAAAAATATTACTAACCTAATCTCTACTATTATATAAAATAATAAATAAAAAATTATTATATTTATTACTATATTATTTCATTTTAAAAAATTAAATAAAATATTTGAAAATTTTTACTAGTTTTTAAATATACCTAGTAGAATATATCTATAAATTTTATTATATGTTCATTTAAAAATTAAAAATATAATATTATACTAGTAATTATTAATAAATTTATTAAAATAAAATATTTAATATTTTAGAATTTTATTATTAATATTACTAGATTAACTATAATATATATATAATATAGTGATGGCCCGGTTCGGTTTTTTTAGGGCGGTTCGGTTAGAAAATGTCCAAACCGAACCACGAAATGCCATCACTAATATAATATATATAAAAATTATATAATTATTTCTATTTTATAATCTCCAACCAAGATCTCTAATTTATAGTTGAATTTTAAAAATATCTAATTTAATAACTCTAAATTTTATTAATTAATTATTGACTACTTATTATCCTGCGATTAATAACTAAATAAAATAAATAAATATTATATTAAAATAATATCTTTATATCTATATAAATTATTTATAAAATAATTAAAGTATCTAATTTCCCCTAATTAAATTCACTTTAAATATTATATAATTTAATATTATTAAAATTATATTATTTTTCACCAACTACAGTTTTTATTTATAAATAAGATTTAAATTTATATTTATCTTTGATTAATCTACTGCTAGAGATATAGAATAATTTATTATAAAAATATATATTATTATAAAATTTATAAAAATTAAAATAATTATAATTTAAATTAAATATATAAAATAAGTTAATAAAAGACATTATCTTAGCTAGAAATTTGAAAAAAATTAAAAAGTCTAGCTAGATATCTGATTTATTAAGATTTTATAACCTAGTAAGAAACTTAATTAAAAATATTCTAGATTTTTATTTAATTAAAAAAATTATTAATTTTTATACATACAATCTAAAACTCTTATTAAATATAAAGATTCATATAATATTTATTATAAGTTTATTTTTTTTATAATAATAATTTATTATTAGACTGATATTAGTTTTTTTATATTGAGATTAACAGACTTAAGAAATAAAAGATTAAAAATATATTAAATATTTTTAAAATTATTAGGAATAAGGCCACTTATAACTAATATATTTTATTAAATAAATAAAATATACCAATTTTACTATTAAATTTATAAAATATTTAGAAAATACCTACTAGATTATTAAAAATTTTTATTATTATTATTTATATAAACCTTAATTTTTATCTCATAAGAGCTTAGCTTAAAGAAGAAAGGAATACTATTATAATATAAATCTTTTAAATTAGAAAAAAATATTATTAAATTATATTATTAATATATGATCTTAAATATAATTGATAATTATTTAATTTCTGAACTTTGTCTGTAGCCTTAAACTATATTTTATTTATTATTTTATATATAGTTTAACTAGTAGCGAGCTCAGCATCTAATTGTGACGGGCTAAGAAGCTGGGTGGACTACGTAAGGTACGATAGTCTATAAAGAAATTGAATTCGCTAGAGAAAGAACTATCTAATCTATAGATAAGTTAGGTTTACTTATAGATAACTCTTTCTAGAAGATTTCTTTATAATATTAATAAGTTCCTTTACTATTCTAGAGATTTCTATCTTTTTTAGAGATTCTTATTCTTTTTACAGATATTATTAGATCAAGGTCTAGAACTAGATAGATTAGAATATAGATATTCTGATTCTAGATAGTTAATAAAATCTAATTTTTTTTTAATTATTATTTTCTTTACCGTGACGCGGTTGACCCGTTATAGATTTTAAAGAATTAAATAAGTAAGTTTATATTAGTATTTATAGATTTTAATATTATAGAATTCAGTTGCTGGTTTCTATGTAAGTATAATATATTTTTTTTATTTAATTAAAAATATTTTTTTATATATATATTTTTTTTAAAATATATTTTTTTTATTTAAGATTTTTTTAATAGTATATTCCTTAATATTATCTTTTATAATGATAACTTCTAGTTACTAATTAGTTATTTTTTAGATAAGTAGAGAGTCTGTGGTAGTAAGTTAGAATAAATTAATATAAAATATTAAATAGATTTTAGATAGTATATCCAGTCTATAAATATATGTTTTAATTTATTTTAATATTATAAACTTTATATTCTATTGGTCTAGCTTTTTACTAGATTAATTAATTATAATATTTTTTAAATCTAGCTAAACCTTGTTATTTTCTTTATAATAAAAAGTAAGATTTTATTAATAGTTAGTATATTATTCTTGTACTTCTTATACTATTATTATTATTAAATTAATAATATTTTAAATTTTTTAAAGTTTACTAAGAATAATCTTGGCCTATTCTTAGAGATTTCTAGTCTAGTAATATTTTAAAGTATTTATTTTAATATTTAAGTCTAGAGATTTTATGTGGAAGTTATACTATAAAAAAAAACTTATCTCTATTAATATAGAGTCTTAATTATTTAGAGCTAGCTATACTATAAATAATAATTTTTATTAATTAATTTATTATTAATTAATAAAATATTATAAAAAAATTTTAATAATTATAATTTATTATTTTGTTACACTATCTATTTTAAAATAATAAATAATAAAAAAATATTATTTAATATTTAAGATTTTATATAGAGTTATCCATAGTTTACTTATAAATTAAGAGTTAACGTAATCAACGGTTGGGCGGCCCACACGGTTGGGCGGCCCACCCCCCTGCCCAAATCGCTCGATATCTTCAAAATAAAGCCTTTAATTCAACACAAACGCTTATAAAAATGCTATATAATTAAAAACTAAATGGTTTTAAACATTGCGTATATTAGTAACCAATAATAAAGTAATTGCTGCAGCGTGGAGATGTACATAAGAGAATCTCTATAGATAAAGATTAAGATTAAGGTTGAATCTTAATTTTAATTTCTTTATTATTTTATATTTCCTATTCTTATTAGATTGTATTCTGAGTTTTCTTAATAGTAATATCTTCTATATAGATTACTTGCTTCCTTGAATATTTTTTTCTTTTATAATTATTTTATATGGCTAGCACGTAGTTCTTTATTCTCTTTAACTAGTATAATCAAGTTTATTATTACTAGTTCACATCCTTTGAGAAGTTAATGTAGTATAAAGTAAATAGATAAAATTAGACTTACTTATTATTTTTAAAGTAGCCATTCCATCGTATTCTAATACTTTAAAAGTTATCTTATATTATGTAGTATTTGAAGTACTAAACCATTTAACTAACTACCTGGAGTAGGTAATGTTTTAAAATAAATATTAAGCTAGAAAAATACTTACTTAGAATCCAGGAAAATAAGATCTATTATCTTAAATTTACTGATAATATTTAACTTTATTAGTGATTATTGGTGCGCTTTAGAATAGATCTCTAGAAAATCAAGCTTATTAATATGATTACAGCTGTATTATACTTACTTTTGAATTATATTTCTATACGTGCATTTAAGTACGTTAAAATAATTAATATCTAGAGATTAAAGTAGATGAAATAAATGCGCGGGCATACAAATAGGAATAATATTATTCTTAGTATAGGTTTAATCAAATTTAGGAATTAAATGACTGCTATATCTATTAAGTATTAAAAGGCTATATTTACTTACTGATTTACCTTTAATCCACAGAATAAAGTGTTTTTGAAGTTATTGAAGGCTAATTATATCAGTAGTCTAACTATTATCACTGACTTTAATCCTCTAGATAGGGGGAACGGATCGACCTTTATACCAGGCCTTAAGATGTGTTTTACTTTTAAAGATTAGAATTAAGGATAAAATTACTTTATTAAATTAAATATACTTAATTGAAGTAACCCATTCCCGATTCTCTGGTTGAACTAGAGACGGCTGGCCAGCTCTCTGGGAACTAATCACTATTTTAACTATAATAATTATTTCCATAGTAAATCCCGTTTTATTAAAATTATAGATATTATTTAATGAAATCTTATATTCTTGTATAATCTTCTAGACCTAATTAAACTAGTTTTTTATAATTTTAGGATCCTCCATCTAAACTCTTTGATAGTTATATTGTTTAGTGTAGTGGGTTTGGAGAGATTCATGATATTTAATAAAGTTATAAGTTTAATTGATGTCTATTTCTTTAGGAGTTATATAATCTTATTTAGATAGGATCAGATTGGTTATATTTCTGACTTTAAGCGGCCGGGGACTTGTATCTTGCTTATCTAAAGATAAAATCTATTTAACAAGTGAATCTTCTTTATTTTTCAATAATTTTTAATATGTATAGACTATATCTTTAGCAAAATTATGTCCAGATAGTTGAGCGCAGAGAGTAGTTTGAGGGATATTATAAATATACACTACCTCGCGAATACTGGTGATTTAGCCTTTCTAAATAATTTTAATAGCTAGGAGGATCCTGCCTTCCTGTTCCACCTGTGCTTTTGATGAGATAGGTGTTTTTGGTAGCATCTGTAGTGGTTGAATAGCTTTAGGTAGGAATTCAAGGTGGTGTTTTCGATGGGGTGGGCCGCCCAACCGTGTGGGCCGCCCAACCGTTGATTACGTTATAGTCTGAAACCACTAATTAGAATATCTTATAATAATTATAAAATATTTAAATAAATATATTTATAAAATTTTTTATATCCATACTTAAGATAGCCTTAATAATAATATCTTTAATTAACTAGTTAATAATAATTATAATATTTTTATAGTCTTAAGACTCCGGGAGATCTACTAGAAAGTTAATAATAATATTCTATTAAAATTAATTAAAGATTAATAATAGTTTTAAAAAGTTTTATTTATAATTTTTTTTAAATATAGTTAGTTCTATAGTTATTATAATTATAATAGAATTAGTGGATATTCTTATTCATATTTAATTAATAATAATAATAAATAATTATTTTATAAGTTTAATCCTGTCCGGGATATCTAGTGATTATATTATTATAAATTTTTTAAATAATTTAAATTTATAAAAACTCTAAGTTAAAGATTTAGACTTATTCTTAAAAGAATAAGTACTAGTTTATATCTAATTAATACTCTATAATAAAAATCTTTAACTTTGATTATTTAAAAAATTTAGATTTATTTTTAATTATTATTTCCTAGTACTCCTTCAGATCTTTATTAATTTATTTAGTTTATTTTTATAGATTATTTAGTATTAGCTCTGTAGGCTCTAGACTAGTAAAAATCTTTATTTTAAAGATTTTTTTAATAGATATTATGTAGCTAAGTCCCTTCTTAAATATAAAATAAAATAATTAGATTTTTTAATTTATAATATACTTATTTCTCTCCTTAGATATATTCTAGAATTTATAAAATAAAATATTAGATTAAGTGTTTATTATTCCTGAATAGTAATTAATTATAAAATTAAAATAATTTAAAAACTAAATTTAATATATCTATCGCTACGTGAGTTATTATTAAATTATAAAATATTCTAGATTTTAATAGTCACTAAGAATCTTAAAATAGGAGAATATAATAAGTTCTAGTTTTTATTTTTATAAGGCTTAGATAATTACTAGTAGTTTCTTATTATAGATTTAATAATTGTATTCTATAGATAGATTTCTCTTCAAGAAATATATTATAAGATAGAGGATTCTCTAATTATTTTATTAAAATAATATTTTTCTTATATATTATTTAGAGAAATTAATTTTTATTAGAATCTTTTATTCAGAGTTTTAATACACTAGAATAAAAATAATAATAAAAATTTTTTTAAAGATTTTAAATATTTCCTGGGTCTCCGGTGTCTAACTAAATTTAATATTTTTTTTATAAATTATATTAAAAATTCTAAGTCTCTTAGTCCTTAAAAAACTACTAATAGAAGTTAATAAATTTTAAAAAAGTTTTAATATTATAGATAATTTTCAGAATCTCTTAGTCCTATATAATCTAAACTTTAGTAAGATCTATATAGATCTCTTTTCTTACTTTAATAATGAATCTTAAATACTTAGTAATAATTACTTTAAATTTATATTTATTAATATTTATTTAAAGATCTATATCCCGCAAGCGTTCTAGTATCTATTATATTTAAATATAATATTTAGCCAGGCTTCCATCTATAAAAATAAGAATATTATTAATATAAATAAAGTAGAATTTATTAAGAAATTCTTCTAAAATCTAGTTAATATATTACTAAGAAGTATTCAGGTAGTTAGTAAACCTAAAAAAAATTATTAATTATTTAAATAATTTAAAATAAGTATAAAACGTAATTTTCTATTTATTTTTTTCTTTAATTTAAATATAGTGGAAGGCTTAAATAATATCTAATTTAATATAGTATTAAATCTTTAAAATATATTAAAAGATTTCTTAAATAAGTAATAGAAGATATTAATTTTTTATTATTATTTAATTTAATATTTAGTAATCTATGTAGAAATATAAATTATTACTAAATTTTAAAATAAATAATATAAAAGCGGCTACTAAAAAATTATTAATCTATATAAATTTTTTTTCTAGAAGATTAATTAGAATCTTTTATAATATTAAAAGTTTTAATTAGTTTATTTAATAGAGAAAGTCCTAGGAGACTTCCTCTTTTTTTTAATATTTTTAATTATTTTTATAATATAGTCCATCTCTAGGTGATGGAGTGGTAAGATATCTATTATTATTTTATTAAAAATATTTAAATATTTATAATAAAATTTTAATAGCTTATTTTTTACTTCCATGGAATTTTTTAACTAGTTAAACTTATAAAAAATTTTATTAATATCTACTAGACTTATTATAAATAATTTTATTAAATTTTTTTTTTAATTTTTCCAAGTACACCATGTGTTAGTGGAGATTATATATAATATTAAAAAATAATTTTATTTTTATTTATATTATATCTTCACCCCTGTATTTTAAATATAGAGTATAAAATCTTTAACTTAAAGTATTATATTCTAATATTTCATCTATAGAAATTTTAATATAATATTATATTTATATATACATGACAGGATATAAAGATATATATATTTTTATAAATTTTTATCTATGTCTAGTAATATCTTTGCTAATTTAATTATATAAATCTTTTTTTTTTAAATTTTTTAATATTCTGGGGTTTAATAGGGACATACTCTAGTTTATTTTTATTTATAAAATTTTAATTAATTATTTTATATAATATATAGCTAGTATTAATCAAGGTATTTACAAAATAAATTTTATTAATTAATTTTAATATAAAGAAGATATGATAGCTTTTAAATTCTTAAATTTTTTTTTCAAATTTTTTATAACTTTAGTTAACTAGTATATACTTTTTTAAATAATAATCTAGAAAAATTATATTTTTACCAGGACTAGAGGCTGCTAGATAACTAGATTTTTTAAGATTTAATTAGTCTTATTAGTTAGATTATTTTTAAATAAAACTTAATAAATTTTACTCTTTGGAGTGCTTTTTAAGTCTTAAAAATATTATAATAATAAATATAGATATCTAGTAATATAATATTTTAAGAACTTATAATATATATAAAATTCTGTCTTATAGTATTTAATTAATATTTTTTTTAATATTTATTAAATTTATTAAATAAGTCTTGTACTTGCTATTATAAATTCCTAATTTATAATATTATTTATAATTATTTTTTTAAAAATATTACTTATTTAAATATTAAAATATTCTAATTATTTTCTTAAAAGTTAGTTTATCTCTATAAGCTTGTTAGCTATTTATTTAACTTATTAATAGAAGTCTTTAAAGTCTAGTTTCTATTTAATACTAACTATTTATTAGTAGATATTATCATTCAGGACTTAATATAAAAGATTCTTTTTATTTAAATTTTTTTAATTATATTCTCTAATTTTAATTAGTAGATTATTAACTTCTACTAGAAGATTATTAACTATTTAATTTTTTTTATTTAAAGGTAGATAGCTTGCTAATAGTTTTTTTCTATTAGACTAAGTTTTATAAATTAGTTTAAAATAATTAATTAAAATTATAGCTAAGAAGATTAAAGTTTTATAATTAACTTTTATCTATAAATTAATTTTTATTTTAGTTTTTCTATCTAGAAATATAAATATATACTAAATTTATTTAACCGGCGTGCTAATGAATTATTAATTAATTTTAATTTTTATTTATATATTATTAAACTAATTTAAAAATTTATTCTTATTTTTTCCATTAAAACTTATAAAGATTAATAGCTTTAGTTTTTTTATATTAGTTAAATTCTGGGCTGGTACCGGTACTAATATTAATATAAATAAAAATACTATAGTAGATACTTAAAAAGATAAGAATTAGATATTAATAATCTGTTTAATCTATCTAAGACTAGTCTTAATCTTATTATTTATTACTATATTTTATTAAATAATAATATATTATATTTCTATGCTCTAGATTATTAGTTTTTTAATATATTTAATTAACTAGTTAATAATGTCAGCTTGGATAGCGCCTCTATAATAATTAAAAATATTTATTAGTTTATTATAGTTATTATATATTATTAATCTATTATCTAATAAATACTTTAAAGAAGGAATAAATTTAAAACTGTAATAGATTAAGAAACTAAATAAATTATATAAAATATAATAGTCTATAAAAAAATTAAATTCACTAGAGAAAGAACTATTTAATTTATAGATAAGTTAGATTTACTTATAGATAACTCTTTCTGGAAGGTTCTTTTATAATATTAGTAAGTTTCTTTACTGTTTTAGAGATTCTTATTTTCTCTAGAGATTTCTATTCTTTCTATGGGTGTTATCGGATTAAGATCCAGGACCAGATGGGTTGGAATATAGATGTTCCGATTCCGGATGGCTGACAGGGCCTAGCCCTTTTTACTAATTAGAATCCTAGTTATTATTATTACTTGAACTCTACTTGCCCACTAGAACCCACTATCCTACCACCCCTGCCTGCCTGCACCTTGACATAATTATTAAACTAATTATTATTTTATTTATATTTTTTTATTATTTTATAGTTTATAATAATAAATAATAATAAATATTCTTTTATCTTATTTCTTGGGTAGATGTGGAACATATTCCTAAATATAATAACTTAAATTCGATAATAATTTAATAAAATATTTTGTAGGAACCCCCCAGAATATGTCAAGGTGCGGGCAGGCAGGGTGGTAGGATAGCAGGTTCTGGCAGGCAGGCAGGATTCGGATAATAACAATAACTAGGATTCTAACTGGGTGCTGAGCTGGCTACTGGTCAAGCTATATACAGGTTGATAGACAAGACATAGCTCGAGGCTACGAACGGGGTTCAGGGGATAGGTGGCTTTTAGCCATGTCTGGGGGGTCATGTGCTGGGCGGTAAAACTCGGCAGTATTTCTCTCTTTCCGGCTTGGGGGGTTGCACCGTGACAGAATATATATTTTAAATTAATAATTTATTTCTAATATTTTAAAAAATTGAAAATTAATATAAAATAAAAAAATACTTTTAAATTTAATTTTTTTTCCTTATCAGATTCAGGGGAGAATTAATAATATTTAAATAAAATTTTACTAAAAGAATAATCTTCTTCAAAATGTCACGGTGTCTGCCTGCCTGAACCTGTATAGTTGCCTGAATCCTGCTTGAATCCTGTTCTTGAATACTCTTATATAGCATGCACAGTGTAAAGCTATTAGCTTTATATCTTAGTTCTTTTATTAATAATATAGTAAGAAGTATCTAGAATATATATCTAGTATATCTTAAAATATAATATAAAACTATCTTTACCAATTATAGGTTTAAATTCTATCCCTACTAACTACTAGACTAGTTATATAAAATATTTTATTTATTTTATTTATTTTATTTATTTTATTTATTTTATTTATTTTATTTATTTTATTTATTT